>NW_015627534.1:1320928-1322561 GCF_001515625.1 Sinocyclocheilus rhinocerous
ATGCACACTTCACAAGATCTCACAGCTGGATTCGACTAAGTTTGCAAGGTTTTTGAAATTAGATGTTTATTAGACATTCAAAGATTTGTTTAAATGATATAAATGCGTATTCGCTGAATGCTGACTGCAAACAAGAAAGTATTATAATGTTTGCCTTTCTATTACTAATAATATAAAAGCAATTGTTATAAGACTTTTTTTATACATTTTAATTCGTTTGTTTAACCGTTCTATCTGATTATTAGACATACTTCAATCCGTATTAGACAGAACTGTTAACAACAACAGCGAACAAGAGGGAGAATGTGAGCACTGTGTGCGCCTCACTGTGTACTGCCATTCTCAGCGCTCCGATATATCGGCCTTGGCGATATATCGGTCGACCACTAATTATAAGACAATGAAAGTGTTTTTTTGACCTTGCATGCTAACAACTTGTTGTTGGGGGTTCCCCAAACCAAAATATGAATCTTTCATTACCCATAATAAGGGCACTTTAAGGTTTCCGCAGGTCCTTAAAAAGTCTTCAGTTTAATTGTTTAAATTTAAGGCCATGAAAACTCTTAAATGGTACAAAAAGTCTTAATTATAAGAGGTCTTAAATTTGGGGACGGAAAGACAAGAATTGCTATATGGATTAATATGACGGTTAAACTTCAAAAGGCTACGATTTCACTGAATAAACTTGAGCGCTGCACGTTTCAAAGTCGTGTAGTTTACAGCCGTTACCGGAAAACCGCTATATTTATGCGGTTCCGAAAGTGAAACCTGCTGGCAGAGAACGAATTTGCATTTTCAATAAGCCCTTCTGCTATTTTTGCTACATATTTTTAAATGTGAACCAGTGGATCGACAAAAATCTAATGCATTATAAAAATCTAAACAATTAAGACACTAAGATATATTTATATGTTATTTAACATAATAATTAATTGAAAATAATTGTTTAAATTAATATAATAATTGATACTTTTAAACTTGATTTTAAAAATCCTGCAGATACCAGGTTATTTTATGGTACCATTTGGAATAACTTTTTGGTGTAAACGGTGTGTGGACGTGGATTCGTAATCTGGTCCCTTGTAATAAAGGAGAAAAAGTTGCCCATCCCTGATCTACAGTATCATGATGCAACAAACTCCAAATCTCATTGGTCAGCACTCACTTTCACTAGATGAGTTCTGCTCCAATAACAATAACAGTGATAATAATCATCTGCTGTGTTCATTTATGTGACATTAAAGGGTTACTCCACCCCAAAAGCTTTGTTCGTCTTCGGAACACAATTTAAGATATTTTGGATGAAAACCGGGAGGCTTGTGACTGTCCCATTGACTGCCAAGTAACTTACACTGTCAAGGTCCAGAAAAGTATGAAAGACATCGTCAGAATAGTCCATCTGCCATCAGTGGTTCAATCTGAATTTCATGAAGTGACGAGAATACTTTTTGTACGCAAAGAAAACAAAAGTAATGACTTTATTCAGCAATTCGTCTCCTCCGCGTCACCGTAGCACCATTTTGGAGAGTGTCCACTGAATGTAAACTGCGTATACTGTTCTACTTGTCTGTGTCAGCCGCACCACACGGATACGTTTTCTTTCTTTATTTACGCTTTGATTTGAACGAAAACA
>NW_015627534.1:1322842-1323815 GCF_001515625.1 Sinocyclocheilus rhinocerous
AGATTGAACCACTGATGGCAGATGGACTATTCTGACGATGTCTTTCATACTTTTCTGAACCTTGACAGTGTAAGTTACTTGGCAGTCAATGGGACAGTCACAAGCCTCCCGGTTTTCATCCAAAATATCTTAAATTGTGTTCCGAAGACGAACAAAGCTTTTACGGGTTTGGAACGACATGGGGGTAAGTGATTAATGACAACATTTTCATTTTGGGGTGGAGTAACCCTTTAAACTCCAGCTGAGGGTACAGACAGAAATCTGATCATTTCGGCACTTTATTTTATTAGTTATTTCAGTAAAACACAGTAAACTCTTACCTTGGGTTTCTCGTCTAATATCTGTTGCAGGATGCTCTTATGGGTTTCTACCAGCTTCTCGTGTCTTTTAGTCTGAGCGTCTTCCAGCTAGTGACAGAAAACACAAACAGTGTGAAGTGTGAAGAGTCATATTTGTTCTGGTTTTGATGATGAGAAATGGAGAAAGTGTTTCACCCTCTTGATGTGCTGCACCACCTCGTTCACATACGACCTGTTGATCTCCAGCTTCTCCCTGAAATCAGACAGAGACTCGTACGGTGTCATGTGAGGCGTTTAACAGTGTTTTATTGCCATCTAGAGGACAGTTTTATAAAGAATAATAAAAATCTCTCTATACCGTTCCTTTAATTGCCTCCCAGAACATTAATAAAAAATAACCTGAAAATAACCTTTTTTTTTCTCTCTCTCTCTAAAGAGGTTCACATTTAGTTAGAAGATGATTATTTTATATTAATATATCATATAATATAAAGTTTCTATCATTTATTCATGTTTTTATAATATCCATACACATATACAGAAAATATTATTATAATATTCTTAGATGATTATTATTTAAAATTAAATCCAAATATATTACATAATTTGTATTACTTAATTTGTTGTTACATATAATATATTAATCATATATATATATATATATATATATATAT
>NW_015627534.1:1323828-1330350 GCF_001515625.1 Sinocyclocheilus rhinocerous
TAACACTCTAAAGAGAAAGGAAAAAATGAAATCGCATCATATGACCCCTTTAAGCCTTGCCAGTTTAAATATTAAAGAGCCAGAAGATGTGAACTCGCGTGCGCAGTGAGAAGATCTGTGTGTGTGCTCATCCGAAGCGCGTGAACCTGCGTCTCAGAACATGCGCAAATATTAAGCTCTCTTTGAAGTATTGTGCTTGAATGGACAAATTCACACAAACATGTAAAATTCTTTATAAATCTTTATATTTACATTATTTGTATTACCAATTAATATTATTATCAAATGTAGTTTACCAGTAGTGTTTTTTTTTGTATTTACCATAAGTATTTTAATATGGTTTAGAGTCCGAATATGCTTCAATATACTTGTCACGAATCCGGTCCATGGACTTCCGTTCAATCGCCACCAGAGGTCACTCTTCCGTTACATTGACTCTCGCACTACACAAACTGTTGCATGTCATCCCGGACTACATATCCCATCATCCATTGCACTGATTGCACACAGCTGTAACCAATCACACATTCACTATATAACACCCACTCAGGTCCTTTTCAAACTGCCGAGTATTGTTTAGCGCTTATTGCTCATCGTGTGATAGCTACTTTAAGGAGCCTTTTCCCTGTGTTAGTTTCTAGTTCTAGTCTTAGTCTAGAGTCTAGTCTCGCCGTGTTTTCTGATTTCCTGGTACCTGATTTTTGCCTGTTTATCTTGTTTTTTTTTGTATTTACCATAAGTATTTTAATATGGTTTAGAGTCCGAATATGCTTCAATATAATTGTCACGAATCCGGTCCATGGACTTCCGTTCAATCGCCACCAGATGTCTGACCCATGCCTGTTTTATGACCACGTCTCTGTCTCCTATTAAAGCTTTGCAAATGGATCCGCAAGTCTCATGTCTCGTTCGCCCCGTAACAATACTCATCTAAAACCAAAACATCATTTGGTACACAAAATAAGCATGATGATGAGCAGAAGAAGTCTTACTCTTCTGTCAGGTGTTTCTCCTTGGATTTGGCTTCACTGATCTTCTCTTGTCTCTTCTTGTCCATTTTCTTTTTCAGCTCTTTCTTTTCTCTGCAAACACAGACGGGACAGCGAGGGTGACTCGACATGACCTTATGAATTATTAAAGAAGCTGGTGATATTCATAACTGACTCACTTCTCACACAGCTCCTTGATTTTCTTCATTTGGTTGCTCTGACTCTCCTCAGCGATGGCCGTCAGCTTCTCGATCACCTACAGACACAGCATTTCACCTTCAGACCAATTCATCTGTCTTTCTGACCGATTCATTTAAAACAAACGATGAAATGTTTTCTAAAGCTGGACATCAGAAATGCTTAAATAATTTAGATCTGATTTCTCACATAAAATAAGTCAAATACAGCCTCTCTCAAGGTACACACATCTTTAATATTGCACACTTGGTTAAATTATTTTTTATGTATATTAACTTTAAATATTTTTCTTATATTAACTAACGTACTCTACGATTAGCTCAGTGAATAATAAAAAAAAAAAAAAATAGACCCGGCTAGAACAAGCGGAGTGATACAAAATCTCCTGCTCGAAGAACGAGGCTCCGTGTTCAGGACTGGACGACAAACACCTGACGAGACACACACAAAACAAGTCAATCATACTTATACAGCTAAAGTGAAACTAAAAGCTTTAGTTCTTATAAAGCATTCGCTACACCCCTTGCACTGCCAGTTTCAGTTGTTGCCATCAGGGTGATGTTTTAGACAACCGAGCAATTAAAAATGTTTAATATGTATGCAAATATATGTACATATGGGAATGTATATGTATATGTGACCCTGGAGCACAAAACCAGTCTTAAAGGCAGAGTAAGTGATTTTTCAAAAACACTTTATAAAACTGATTCGGGCCGAATCGCAAAACAAACTTGTAGCCAATCAGCAATAAGGGGCTTCAGATGACGTACACATCTCAATTTTGAAAAATTGACACTTATGACTGGTTTTGTGGTCCAGGGTCACATATGTGCATGCTAAGGGGAATGTTGAGTCTATTGTATTCTTTTAAAGTGCTTTTAGTATATTGGTCTTGTTATAATGTGTTGTGAAGCCAAAGACAAATGTTCACTTGTGGACAATAAAGGAAAGTAACAGTTCTCCTGACGTTCCTCCTCTCAATCCCAACAGTGATTGGATCAGCAGACGTCTACCTACCTCTTCTTACCGTCTCGTTTGGCAGACTTCAGCAGGACGGCCCGTTTGCGCAGGTAGTCGTGCTGGAACTCGTTGTATTTGGCCGTGTGCTCCTTGATCATCTCGGTGGTCTTCTTGTGGTGTTTCTTCACCAGGTCCTTCATCTCTTTATAGTGTCGTCTCTGCTCTCGGACGAAGCCCTTCTGCTGTTTGAGCTCCTCGACGGTCTGCGCCTCCATCTCTGAAACAGAGGTTTCATGGACTGTAAAATTATAATATCACCACCACCTCCATATTTTATGAACCTTTTCCGAAGCTCATGTCGATGGATTTTCTGAAGCTGTACATCAGAAATGTTTCAATAATTTACAGTGCATTCAAAATGACTGAAACTCAGCGGCTACCTGATAAAACACAACCTGTGGCTGTTTGTGTGTGTGTGTTTTATTTCTCACAATAAATAAGCAAAATACAGCTTATCTGAAGATACAGACATAATTTATATTGCACACTTGACTGGATTATGCAATATTTTATTTGTTTCTGTATTTTTAGCATTTTAATATATTTTGATCTTATATAAAATAAGCTGTCATGGTTTGTTTATTCAATTTTTTGTTTTTGTTTATGTCCACAGAAACATACATTTAATATATATAGACATACATACTTAATATATTACCATAATATAATATAGCCATGTTATTTTTATATAACATTGCTATATACACACACACACACACACCTAACATATTAATATAAATAATATCAATAATTTGATATAAACAATATAATATAATATAATGTATCTAAATTATATATATATATATATATATTACTCATATAAAATATTTTAGATTGTTATTCATTTAAAAAACAACAAACAAATCAACAAACAAATAATATTGTATATAATAATATATTGTATATAATACTGTAGTATAAAACAAAATAATATTGTTTTATATATCAAACAAAATGATATATTACACAATGCCATAATAAGTATAATAAAATAAAATAAAATGTTATTTTTTAAATAACCTGCCATGGTTTGTTTCAGCCTCTTTTTTCTGTATATGTGTATAGAAAATGCATTATAGTTCTGTATTCTTTTTTATTTTAATTAATTTTAATTGACTATGTTGTCATAGTTTGTTTATTCTATGTGTATTATTACAAAATTAATTAATATAAAAAAGTAAAAAATAATAATAATACAATGTAATTTAATTAATAATATAAATTAAAATGATATATTACTACATATTAAAATAAAATGACAGAATAAACAAGTTATTTCAAATTGTGATGTTACTGAATCAAAACTCTTTGAAAGTTGGGAGTAATAAAAAGCCATTCGGTCACTGACCTGTGAGGACGCTCTGAATCAGATCTTCAGTCTTTGCCGCTGGTTTGGTTGAGCCTGAATCACAACGGGATAAAATCTCATCAGATATGATTCATGCATATCCAGTAATACTCCTCAGTTTTGTGGACAGTAGGTTTGGATTAGCAGTGGACGGTATGGGTTTATAGCTCAGTATCAGCTGAGATGATGCTGTGTGAAGCTCTGACCTGTGGACTGCGGCTGTGGGCTGATCTGGGACGCGGGTTTCGGAGCGGCGCTGGGCGTGTGACTCAGGCCGTTCTCAACCGGGACGGGTTTGGGTTCGCTTTTAACCTCCGAAGGGTTTTCAACACCAGGATCCACCTGGAGGACAACACACTTCATCATCAAAACCTCCAATACTGTTCAGTTTCACAGCGACAGACGGCTCTGCAAAATGAAAAACTACTAATTCATTACAACGACTTCATTCATCAGTAAATGAACGAGTGATGTGATTAGAGTTCAGATGGAGTAATTAGTGAAGTAATCTGAGCTGCTTTCTGATGGTCATATTCTATCTGAGCTCTTCAGCGCTGGAGATCTGGAGACGTCTCTACCTCTTTGGTGTCTTTCTCCTCTTCTCCCTCCTCTAGAGTGAGCGCCGCCAGCTGTTTGGATCTCTGCTCCATCAGGTTGACGTATCTGATGGGGTTGGACAGCGCTTCGATGACATCTGATCAGCACAGAAACACACACCGTTAGCCAGTCCCTGCAAACTCACAACACACTCCAGTCCTGCAGCTTCCACTTCAAAAGCATCACGAAATTCAAAAATGTTATATTTGATGTTATTTATGAAATTGATCCAGACTGTTTGTAAGATTCACTCATATTTACCATGGTATTCATATGCTACTGCTACTGAGAGGTTATTTCACAGCACACCACAGTAATACTATGGTACTTTTAGTGTTTTGTTTTTTTTACAGTGGCAGATCCTAAAAGAGAATTAAAGCTGTTTCAGGTGGCAGATGATTATAGTAATTAATTTCTTACCGGCGAATGTATCAGGAACATAGTCTTTCACCTCGATATACACAAATATAGCAGGAAGAGTCAGCGCTTGATTCTTTTCATTTCTCAATCCGATGTAACGATAACCTGTGAGAATATGACAAAATTATGTTTTAGCAAATAAAAGAAAAACGTTTAACCAAACCTGCATTTTCATGTCGCAAAATGTCTTGTAATAATACAATACAATGCAATTTTTATGTTGCAAAATAATAGTAATAGTAATAACAATACTGTAAATTCTTATTAGTATACTAAAATTCTAAATTAAAATGCTAAAAACACATAAAAGTAAAACTATATCTGCATTTTCATATTGTAAAATATATTGTTATTAATAATTAAAATAATAATAATAATAATAATAATAATACATTACTATTATTATTATATAAAAATAATGTAATCTTAATAACTGTAATCTTAATAACAATGCTAAAAAGCATAAAATCTAAATATAAACTGAAATCATATTTTATTTCCCCCTCACAATACAATACAATACAATAGAAGCACAACTATAATAATAATAATAATAAATTAAAATAATCTAGTACTAAATTAAATGCTAAAAAAATCACATAAAATCCAAACAAACTGAAATCATTTTTATATTCCCTCACAGTAAAATACAATAAAAGAAAAAAGTACAACATAGCACATAAAATGAAAATGTAAACTGAATAACTATCAATATTACCTTCTCTTACTCTTTTTTTTTAAATTGAAGAACAATTCTTGAATCACAATAGATCGCAGTTAATCAGTTTTATGTTTTTTGTGTGTTTTTCCTGTTTATTACAAGTTATACATCAGAAGGCATGAAAAAAAACAGTATAATGAAACGAATGTACTCATTGTAATCGAAAAGATGATTGATTCTCATGCCGCTTTAACTGAGGCGAATACAGCGATCTGTCACGTCACATTAAAGAGAATGCAAAACTCATTATTGTAAGACATATTGTTTGTATTTCGCTATAAAACTGACAGAATTTGAAAGCTGAGGCTTTGTTTTATATCAAAAGTGCCAAAAGCACAAAGGTTATTGCTTTGAAATGCAATCGAAGATGTGAAGTATTATTTCCAAGCATACTGTCCCTGCGAGTATATGACACATGCTATGATTTCTGCTAGTAATCCAACATACATTCAAATAAGTTGCCAGGCCACCGGAATTTCTCCCGGGGCTCCCAATCCGGGCCATTTGCATGCACAATACTCTAACAATATTATAACTTTAATCTTGCTACAACTTAATTATCATATTTTGACTTTATTCTCAAAATATTTTGACTATATTCCCATATTGCTACGACTTTATTCTAGTAATTTTTCGTTTAAAAAAAAAAAAATATTATCATAATTATTATTTTAAACATGAGCTATAATTTTTTTAATGTGGCACTAAAACGCCGTCGTACATAATGCTACGCCTTTATTCTCAAAATATTATGACTTAAATATCATATTGCTATGACTTTATGCTCAACAATATGGCTGCAACTTTTTTTCTCGTAATTTTGATTTTATTCTCAAAATATTATGATTTTAATCTCGTAATCTTATTTCTACATTTATTTGTTTTTTTACTGAATTTATGTATTTTTTTTACGTGGCAGTAATCGCCATCGTAGATCTTGTCTGGGTGTTTAACTGCAGAATGTTGTTCCTTGCGCCACCTGGTGGATATACTGTAGTTTGAAGCACAACAATGTTTAAAGGGGTCATATGATGTTGCTAAAAAGAACATTATTTTGTGTATTTGGTGTAATGAAATGTGTTTATGCGGTTTAAGGTTCAAAAAACACATTATTTACCACATACTGTATATACTGTATTCTCCTCTATGCCCCGCCTTTCTGAAACGCGTCAATTTTTACAAAGCTCATCGGTCTGAAAAAGCGAGGTGAGCTGTGATTGGCCAGCTAT
>NW_015627534.1:1330943-1332082 GCF_001515625.1 Sinocyclocheilus rhinocerous
TGCTGCTAAAAAGAACATTATTTTGTGTATTTGGCGTAATGAAATGTGTTTATGCGGGTTAAGGTAAGGAAAAATTGAAATCGCATCATATGACCCCTTTAAAAAATCTGAAAAAGCGCCTGCATGGCGTGACGAATTGCGTGCTGCCACGAGATAAAATGTACATTCTTAATGGCCACATCTGTATATTAATACTTCCCAGTTTCTGTTAATAAATGAAACTTGAAAACAAGAAGCTTTGTCATCCCTTAGCCTATATGGAGGGGGTTTTCAACTCAGACAGGTTGAAAACCCCTGGTTAAGTCTGTATTCATGAAATGCAGGTTTGTCGCCATCATGACACTTAATGCAACACTATCTTTGCAATGTGAAAGTTAAATAAATGCAAGAAAGAAAAGACCGATCATATGTCAGTATGCAAATACTGTGATGACATCATCACTGTTTATAAAAACATAAACAACAGCACATTTCACGCTGAAATTAGTCTATAAATCCAGTGGCTCAGGCTGATTCTCACCCGGACGAATGGCTGAGACGGGGATGATGCGATGGCCGATGAACTTGCCGCCCTCTTCATACACGGCTATCCTGAGGGATGCCAGCGTGGGCAAAACCACCTGACCCATAAACAACACCGTTATTGATTTCACGCTCTCAGAGCGACTGAAGAATGCTTACAGAAACAGCCGTACTTTTTTAAAGACGCTGGGCTCCTCGTCCCACACAGGGTTGATGGCGTTGCTCTGGGACGTCTTTGTCTTGAAAGCTTTTCGTCTCGTGTCGACGGGGAGTCCAAACATGTCAATCTCCACATAAACGCCCACCTTCTTGTCAGTCAGAAACTGTCCTGATATGATCTGAAGAGACATCGAGATATAGATGACATGTAAACACATAACCAGAGCTCAGGAAACCAGTATACAATGACAATACATCAAGGGCATAGGTTTGATTTTGGCATTGGTGGGGAAATAACCGCAGACAACAGACATTTAATTGTTTGATCAAAATTATTACTAGGGACAATTTAGTCCAGGGTTCCTCAGTTAGTTTTCGCCGAGGGCCGAATTCTGCCAACAATACCAAGCCAAGGGCCACTGACCTATATATATATATATATAAATTATTATTATTAT
>NW_015627534.1:1333493-1353643 GCF_001515625.1 Sinocyclocheilus rhinocerous
GTGCCTGGCTAGCGCTACCCAGCCCGTCTCGCTGGCTTCTGCGGACCATCAGCCTAGGCCAGGGTTCCTCAATTAGTTTTTACTGAGGGCCGAATTCTGCCAACAATACCAAGCCAAGGGCCAAATTATTATTATTATTATTACAATTATTATTTTGTTAAACTAATCAAAAGATGGTCACAAGATAAATATTCAGATTTTTTCCCCAGAAGTCTGTTTTATTCAAACAATTATGAACATTTTTGCATTTAGATACAGAAGAACTTTGCCAGTTGAATATTAAAAACAAATGAACAAAAAAAATCTGGATCTCCATGTCTGCCATTCAAGTCAACTGTTCCTGCTCATCTCCAGACTGGATCTCTTCTCTCCACTTTCCCTAATTGCAGATTAAATTATTAGATTTGTCAGTATTAATATTTTTATGCTTAGATTTTTTTAGGGGGATCAAACTGTAACACCGTTTGTCCCAACCAGACACGACGCGATAAAAAGTATCTTTTCCTCCTTGTAGTTTTTCTCACTTCTGCCTCAGAGAGTGGAGAAAAGGATGTGAACGAGTGTATGTTTGCTGGTAAGATGTGCTTGACAGTTTGTGGTGTGGAAAACTGTGCACTGATGGTTTTAATTTTATTAATGAAGAACGTTGCAAAGTCGTCAGCTGTTAGAGTTGATGAAGGAGGCGGAGGAGCAGGCCCGGACTGGCCATCGGGAGCACCGGGAGAATTCCCGGTGGCCTGGCGGCTGATTTGGCCCGCTGCCCTGTTTTTGGCTCATGTCTGTTCTGCGCTTCCGTCAAACGATTCCAAACAGAATCGATACGCGGGACTCGATGAAAGAGAGGAAGCGGCCATAAGAAGCAGTGAAATGTAGCAACATCACTGACCAGTTCAGGGCTTCAAGTGCAGGTCAGTTTCATCTGTATACAGTATATGCTAGATGATTTTGTCTTTATTAACGTAGTTGAGTATTAAACTGCTAGTATCTATTCAGTCAGATGATCAGTCAGAATACTGGGCTAAAGTACATCATTATCGATTGTAAAGTTACATTAAAAATTTTAGCAGAGACAGATATTCACATGGATTTATTGTACAGGTAGGGAGGGAGCTAGAGCAGACAGCAGAGTCACAACCTAATAATGCAATAGTATGTTCAGTATTAAGAGTTGTCAGTAAATATAGGCTATTGTACTAATTTTGACATTTAGGCACTTTAGAAAATGTGTTTTAATTTAAAAAAAAAAATTTTTTTTTGTTAAATAGGGCATTTAAGTAATTTTAAGATAAATAACATTCTGTGCTAACAAATTGAAATGAGGTGGTTGTTTTCAAAAAAGTAATGTTTACTACTTTTTTTGATACTATACATTTACTAGTAAAACCACGGTTGATGTTGATGTTTTTTTCTTTGTTTTGTTTTGGTTTGATGTTCAATTCCAATTATAAATTATATCATTTTATTGGATTTTTTCCGGAACAAAAACTAATTTGGCCATCAAAATTGAACATAATTTTAAATAAAAAATTATATAATTTTATAGTATTTTTTTCTGGACCAAAAACTAATTTTGAGCATCAAAATTGAACAAGGTAATATTTTTATGTTATTTTTCTGGAACAATTTGGGCATTAAAACTGAACAACTTTAAATTATACAATTATAGTATTTTTCTGGAACAAAAACTAATTTGGGTATCAAAATTGAACATATAATGTAAATTATAATAATATAGCTTTTATGGTATTTGTCTGGAACAAAAGCTAATTTGACAAAATCAAAATTAAACCTAAATTTCAATTAAAAATGACAATTTTATAGTATTTTCCTTGAACAAAAACTAATTTAGGCATCAAAACTGAACATAAATCGACACTAAATACAACAACAACAAAAAACTTGTGGAAATACATCAAATCACTGATTGCACTGCAATAATGCATTGCAAATGAGTTTCCTGCTGCTAAAGGTTTTGGCAACAGTCTCACGTGCCATAAAAGCTATTAATGTTTTGAAAGCTGCTTTTGAGGAAGTATTACTGATTGCTTTGCAATAACACATTGCAAATGAGCTTCCTGGAGCTAAAGGCTTTGACAAGTGAGAAATGTCGAGCTGTATGATACGTCTAACCTTCACTGATAAGGTGTTGGCTACGATGCCGTCCACAGTGCTTTCTGTGAAGGGGTCGAAGTGCTTGTCCGGTCGTCTCATGAACTCTGGTTTGAGTCTGTAGCCGCTCTTGCCGTTGTACTCGTACATGCCGAGGTTCAGCTGCATGGACAGATCTGAGAGAGATGAGAGAAAATCAACAGCTATAAAGTCTGATTTCTGTGGACATTTCATATTACAGCATATTTGTCATAAGCCTCTCCCAGAGCGTGTTCATTATTCATCATCTCACCGATGGTCTGAAAGTTGAGTGCTATGAGCTGACAGCCGGCGTTCCAGAAGACCTGCGGCATGTAGTTGGAGGAATCCACGCGCGTTCCTTTAGGATAAATCCTGCTCAGCTGAAACTTGTTGTATCTACATGCACACGGTTAAGGGAGCGTCATAACGAATTACACCGATAAATCAATAAATCAATAAATCATCCACCTCCATCACAACCAGGACAGACATGTGTGATCATCACAACATCACCTGACAAAACATTAAAGAGGTTACATTTTTCAGAAAGACTTTTTTCATATACAATGATTTATTTCTTTATTTTATAATTGTATTTTAATATGCTTTTCAAAAAAAAAAAAAAAAATCTACTTAATTTGGCTGATTTATCTCCTAGTGTTGCTACTGCTGACTAAAACTAAAACTATTAAAATAAAATAAAATATATAAAAAATTTTTTTTTTACTAGAAATTAGGGAAAAAAATATAGACATTAGAAAAAATGAGGAATTAGAAATCTTGACTTGGCATCTCACTGAAATAAAACATTATTATTTTTATATATACTTTATTTAATTTATATAATGTATTGAGTATGTATTTTAATTTTTTTTAAATTACCATATTTTGTGTTTTTCTGCAACAAAAAATGATTTGGGCATCAAAATGGAATTTTAAAATTTAAATGATAAATTATATTATTTGTGTAGTTTTTTTTTCTGGAACATTTTTTTTTAACTTTTTAAACATTATTATTTTTACATATACTTTAATTTATAAAATGTATTAGAATGTATTTTTACATTTTAAATTATACATTATCATATTTTCTGTCAAAAATGTCCAAAAACAACGTGGAACATATATTTTTAAAATATAAATTATATCATTTTTATAGTATTTTTCTGCAACAAAAACGAATCAAAACTGAACACCTAAATTATAAATTATATAATTTATTACCGTTTTTATATATTTAAAAAATCTAGGCATCAAAATATACATATACGTATACATTTCGATTATATTAAAATAAAAATATAAAATATTTTTGTATAAACACTGTGCAAATGTACTTGACTGTCAAAAAAATGCTATAAAAATCGACGATTAATAAAACAAATGCAGTTCGGTGTCATTTATGTCAAATGCATACATCTTAAGGTATCACATCTAAATATATACATGTGTGAATTAGAGCATAATTTTAGTGAATAACAACTTAAATTTCAGTCCGTTCTTCACACAAACATATTAAATGGCTTTTGAAGACTTGCAAACCGGGCATGAGTGAGATGGACTACTGTTCTGAAATCTTCCTGACAGATTCATAAGTTCTGGCATAAATAATAGATGTTCTTGTCCTGGTTTGCCGTCAGAAATGCGGGCTGTGTTTGAAAGGATGCTCGACGAACTCCACCGGCGTCTTGGTGAGATGCTCCAGTGCTTTGGTCTCCACGAACGACGACATCTGATAACTGCGTTTGCTTTCTGAGAGCAGACAAATCTACTTTTAATGAGATCTTCATATCAGCCAAGACTCCATCATGTGTATGCAGTCACACTTACTCTTGGAAATCTCAAACGAGTGGAACTTGGTGGGCTGGATGTAGTTGACCAGCGTGGACATTTCTTCAGTGGCAAAGGCTTCAGATCCTGCTGTACCCTGAATCAAAATCACAAAAACATCAGTGTTTGAGCTCATGGACATCATTTTCTGAAGGCTGAGCACCTCATTTCACAATTTGTTGAGAAAATTGTATATTTTAAGAGTTTCAAGCCTTATTTTGCACTCCATTGGTGAAAACGTACACAAGAGTTAAAACATTGTATTTACAAGCAGAGTAATTAACTTCTGCGCATGACCTCAAAATGACCAATCAATCCGTTTCAAAATGAGACTAAAAGTAAAACTATTAACTATAAATATTAGACAAAAAACCTAAACTTAAAAAAATATAAATTAATTAGAAATAAGAAAAAAAACAAAAAAAAACACAGAAATAAAAAACAAGTAGAAATTAGAAACAGTTACAAATGAAATAAAAATAAATTAAAGCTATATAGAAATATTAAATAAAAAACCTACAAAAATAGAATTTAGAAATGTTGCCTTGGCAACTAACAGAAATAAATAAGTTTAAGCTGAAGTGCTAAAATGACTATAACTAAAACTGAGATAAAACAGATTAAAAGGTATATAGCTATATAAACAGCTTATTACAAATTCGAAATGTTGAAATAACTGAAATAAAATAGGTTATTTATATTGATTAAAAAGTACTAAAATAACTAAAACTAAAATAAAAAAAAGCTACATGGAAATTAAAAAGAAAAAAGAAAAACTTAAAATGACAAAAGCACATAACAAAGTTACTCAAATTTCCACTAAAATGAAAACTGATGAAAATATGAATCAATACTACAATATAAAAGCATCATCTCTTCCTGACCTCGTCCATGGACTTCTTACAGTCATCATCATCATCATCTTCATCCTCATCATCCTCAGCCTCCACCTCTGCAGGCACTAAAGCTGAAGAACAGAATCAAATCAAACTTCAGTCAAATCAAATGCTGAGTTTCTCTTAAACAGCGGTTTGGACGCGCTGAAGAAAGGCAGAGCTGGTGTGGTGTGAGAGAAGAACCAGAGCTCAGACACTGAGGGTTAAGACTGAACTCAAGAGACACACTAATGAAAACGCTCTCATCATTTACTCATCCTCGAGTTATTTATTTCACACACGTCATTTCCAAACAACAACCGCCAACAATCAGTCTCCAAAAACACCCCACTTTCATTCATGGGCTAATCCAGTTCATTTGTGCAAAAATGTCAATTATTTATTTCATTATTTATGTATTATTAAATAAATAATTTAAAAAAAATGTACATTTATGGGTGATTTGTGCATAAATCTAAATTATTATTATAATTTTTTTGGGTGAGCTGTTTAATTTGTTGCACAAGCAAATTATTTATTTATCCTCAAATAAATAGCAATAAATAAATTAGACAACTGTAATTTTTGGCTGATTATGTAACGCAATTATTTATTTATTTATCATTAAATAGCAATAAATAAAGTAAATAATTGTCATGCACATGAAGGGGTGATGTATTTATCTATCATTAAATAAATATCAATAAATAAATTACATAGAATTGTCATTTTTGTATGATCTATTTCATTTGTGCATAAACATACATTATTTATTTATCATTAATGATCAACAAATTAAATAACTGTATTTTTTAGGCGATCTATTTCATTTGTGCCTAAATATAATATTTTTTAACTATTTACATATTATCAATCTATTCATCAAATATACAATATTTATTTGATTGTCAGCACTTGCATTAATGTCCTGCTGGCTGCGCTCTCCTGAATGATGTGAAATGGCTGTTACAGGTGACTCCACACAGTCCTGCAGCTGTTCAACATCTGCTTTCTGCCTCAGTGCTGTCTGGACTCAACCTTTCAGAGCCCTCGCATCCACACAAACACACGCTCAAATGTCATCCGCTCGACTCCTCAACCTCGGCGTCTGCTTCTGCTCCGCAGTCACTCGCTCGCTCGCTCTTTCCACTTGCTAAAGACAGACGTGAGCACAGACCCCATAATAGCTGACTCATCACAGATTTTCCTGCTACTTTTGAAAGATTTGAATGTACCGTGGAATCCGGCAGCCGCTTGCCAACAAATGTCAGATATCAATGGCAAAAAGTGTTCTTGGTTGTCTGTATTTTTACTCCCAAAGCATTTAAGTTGTCCGTCTAGCACAGTGTTTCCCAACCGGGGTGCCGCCATCACCACAATATCAGCTGACAAAACATTAAAAAGGTTACATTTTTCAGAAAGACTTTCTTCCATAGACAACGATTTTTTTCTTTATTTTATAATTGTATTTTAATATACTTAAAAAAAAAATTAAAAAAAATCTACTTAATCAATTTGGCTGATTTATCTCCTAGTGTTGCTACTGCTGACTAAAACTATTAAAATAAAATAAAATATTAAATTACAAACTTAAAAAAATTAAACATTTACTAGAAATTAGGAAAAAAAATATAGACATTAGAAAAAATGAGGAATTAGAAATCTTGACTTGGCATCTCACTGAAATAAAACATTATTATTTTTATATATACTTTAATTCATAAAATGTATTAGAATGTATTTTTTACATTTTAAATTATACATTATCATATTTTCTGTCAAAAATGGCCAACAACGTGGAACATATATTTTTAAAATATAAATTATATAATTTTTATAGTATTTTTCTGCAACAAAAACTAATCAAAACTGAACACCTAAATTATAAATTATATAATTTATTATCGTTTTTATATATTTAAAAAATCTAGGCATCAAAATATACAATTTAGAAACACCTACAAATTTAAATTGTATTTTATTTACAATTTACAAATTTAATTGCAATATATTATATATTATATTATATTTACTATTTACAAATACAAATGTAATTTTAATTTGTTATACATTGCATATTTACAAATTATAATATTATTAAATAATTATAACAGAACATTACAGTATATTGTATAATTACAATAAATTATAAACTCTACATTAGATCTACAACTTAGAAATGTAATTTTAATGATTTTTTATTATTATTTTAGAACATATTATGCATCCATCCATTCTCCAAATTATTCCATCCATTCTCCGCTTATCCTATAGGATCGAGGAATTATATTATATTGTATTATATTATATACAATTTACAAATTTGATTTTAATTTATTATATTATATTTAATATTTACAACTTTACAACAAATTTATACACATTTATATTTTATTTACAATTAAACAATTTTAATTTTAATTTATTATACTATATATTTACAATTTTCAAATTTACACAAAATGCTAATAACAGCAGCACTACGGTTTGTATATTTTCAAATTTCACCGTCAGTCATGTAAATTAATATTTAAATGATTTTTTTTATTTTTTATTACAAATTATTATTTTTTAAATTAATTATTTAATTAAATATTTAAAATAATAAACACTTAAATTAATTAATTAAATCTTGTTTAATTTAGCACTGTCTGACTCAGTCATGCAGATTTGAGGGTGTAATACCTGCGGGTCCAGCGCTGGGAGACGACGGCTCAAAGACGCTGGACGAGTCGCTGTTGGTGTTGGACGCCTGCTCGGACAGCTTCTTCTTAGTGCTGCCGTCTGAGGGTTTGGGGTGAGATTTCTTGTTCTTGATGAGGATCTTTCCCACGAGCTCATGAGGGCTTGGCAGAGGAACGCCGGACTCAAGCTGAAACACAGCAGAATCAGTCAGGAGAACGCTGGCTGATAACAGAGCACAAATGCATCAGGGACAGAGACACTTACAGGATATTTCTCCAGAGTCTCAGTCAAAAGAGCGTCCCCGAATATCGATCGGCAATATTCTGCCATTTTGGCTTGCTGTTTGGGGCTGCCATTCAACAGAAACACATGAACACATGAAATCCATTTTTGCATAAACAATGAGTAACAAATTAGCGCTTCGCAACATTTGCTGCATCAACAACAGTAAATTACAGTATAAAGTCCAAGACCAAGATGAAATCTGCAGACCGTTTTATCATTTCTTTGCTGATTTAGGGGGGAAATTTGGAAAATTCTGTTGAATAGATTTAAATATGGTAATAAACAAAATGCAGCAAAAAAAAAAATCATATTGGAACAAAGCAAAATAAAATAAAATAATAAAATAAAATCTTCACTGATTTAGGGGTAGATTTTGAATACTGCAGAATAGATGGTAATAAAATTATTGGAAGCTGAAAGCATAATAAAAAATAAAATAAATTAAAATAAAATAATTAAATTAAATTAAATTAAATAAGAAATAAAATATTGAATACTGTCACGCTCAGGTCGAGACAAGGCACACGAAGATGAAGATAATCTTAATAATATAATTAATAGTAATCCACGATGATGTAGACTGGGTGACAACAGTAACAAACTATAACCGGCCGAGCACTGAACAAAGGAGTAAGCTTAAATGAGGCAACTAATGAGGGCAACACAGGTGCAGGTTCCTCCAGCCACGACGCCGATGGAGACTGGCAGACCCCGGCGATCCCACCGCACCGATGGTGGGCTGAGGGTGAGCAGAGGGGCTGTCAGGAGACAGCGGAGGCGATGGTGAGGACTGGTGCAGAGGTGATGGGAGAGGGAGGCTGGGCAGGAGTTCAGGATGATCAGGGGGCTTAGTAATGGTAGCGCCAGTGATAGGGGAACGATCTCCGTGGTCGTTGTCCCACAGGCAGATAGTTCAGGGCAGATAGACAGTTCAGGGCAGACAGATAATTCAGGGCAGACTGACAGTTCAGATGATGGTGGGAGGAAAACGGGCATGTCCGCATATAAATCCGAATCATAGTCCACTGAGCTCGGCTCACCCTCAGCCATGGTGCAGTGGATGGAGCTTCCCTCCGCGCTCTGGCTGTCCATGGCGATGTCCCCCGTGGCGAGCTCTGTAGCCGGATCTCGCACCTGGTCTGACGTCACAGGCTCTGGCTCCGGGGCGATCCTCAGCTCTGTCGCTCCTCTTGGCGATGGCTCGTCGGTCCCAGTGGGGCTCTGGCTCTCCATCATCGGTGGGCTCAGGGTCTTGCTCCGCGCAGCGGGGTGATGTTGGGCTGGGCTCTGGGTCAAGCGGCGTTCTAGAGCGGGGCAGGATGCTCTCCAGACACCGGATGATCGCCTCCCTCCAGTTAAGTCCCGTGGGGTCAAGGAGGTCGACGGGGCGGTGGCAGTTTGCCCCGATCTTGAACAGGGACTTCAGCGTCTTGTCGTTGAAGGTGGTGCTTACGGCAAAACAGCTGAAGTCCCTCGCGAAATCCTTGATATCCTGGCTCCTCCGAGCAAGAGCGGCGGATCTCGCAGCGAGCTCCATAACAAAAAAAATACAAAAACTTTCAAAAAGGAAACAACAGGGTAAACACGCGGCGCACTTTCACTTCTTTGGGTCGGTTATTCTGTCACGCTTAGGTCGAGGCAAGGCACACAAAGACGAAGATAATCTTAATAATATATTTAATAGTAATCCACGATGATGAAGACTGGGTGACAACAGCAGTAACAAACAATAACCGACCGAGCACTGAACAAAGGAGTGAGCTTAAATGAGGCAACTAATGAGGGCAACACAGGTGCAGGAACTGATAAAGAACTGAAGAAGATAATGACCTAATGAACTAAACTAGGACAGGAACAGGAAGGGCAAACAGGAAAAGGAAACACAAAAGACAAATCTCAAGTCCATAATAGTGACAAATATAAAAAATAGAACAATAACCTAAAATTAATTTGATATTGATTTAGGGAGAAGTTTTGTAGAATTCTGCCGAATTGATTTAAATATGGCAATAAATAAAATATCCTAAACTCTTATTAGAAGTTGAATGCATAATGAAATAAAAATGTATAAATAAAATAATAAAATAAAATAAATAATAAAAAATATTGGTTAAAATAATCTAAAATAAAAAATAAAATATGGAATAAAATAGCATCTTAATTTAAATATGGCAATAAACAAAATGTACTAAACTCTAATTTGAAGCTGAAAAGCATAATGAAAAAAATTTAATAAAATAAAGAATAAAATATAGAATAAAAAATTAAATTGATTTAGGGGGAAATCTTCTAAATATGGTAAAATATGTAATATGGTAATAAATAAAATAAGCTGAAAGCATAATGAAATAAAATAAGATAAAATACAATATACAATAGAATTAAATAAAATTAAAGAATTAAATAAATAAATCAAATAATTATTCAAATAAAAGTATTAAAATAAAATTCCAAAATTAGCACCTGGCAATGTTCACATGCATGTCATTCTGGGAAACTACATCTGCAGCTGTGATGTGACTGAAGTGAAATTCCCCGACTGCACGCACATCATGTCATCTCTGATTTGATGCAGAAAACGAAGCGAGCCAGCGCGTGTGACATCTCACTAGACAACAATGATGACTGAAAACAAATTATGCATTTCAGAGACACTTCTAATCGCTCCACTCTTTGTTGCCATAGTTGCAGTCGGCCCCGAGGAGCCGCGGCGCTACGGGAAGAAAACCAGCAGCGTCTACACTTACGAGTCCACATGATTCTCAAAGGACAGGATGACCGGGAACG
Organism: Sinocyclocheilus rhinocerous; assembly: GCF_001515625.1. Lineage (NCBI taxonomy): Eukaryota > Metazoa > Chordata > Actinopteri > Cypriniformes > Cyprinidae > Sinocyclocheilus > Sinocyclocheilus rhinocerous. The sequence continues at coordinate 1,344,086 of NW_015627534.1, forward strand.
GAGACGTCTTAAAAGCGCACTCTGCTATGGCTTCGATCACTTCCTGGAAAACAAGAACAGATTGAAATGAATTTAGTTTGTCTGAGTAATTTATCTAACAAGAAATATTTTGATATGTCATTGTGGAATAGCTCCATTTATATTGTTTATTTCTCTTTTTAATGCAGTTATAATACTAAATGCATATGCATAGCTGATTTTTATTATTGTATTTTCTATTTAACTTGTTACTGAATACAATGTACTTTAATTAGGCTTTGTTTTATTATATAAATTAAACTAAATAAAAAAAATAATGAAATAATAATAATAAAATAATAACAAATTAGGTAGAATTCTGCAGAATAGATTTAAATATAGGAATAAATAAAATGTACTGAACTCTTTGTGGAATCTGAAAATAATAAAATAAAATAAAATAAAGTAAAAATGAAAAAGTAAGATGAAATCAAATAAAAATAATAAAAAAATGAAAAAGTAAGATAAAATGAAAAAAAAAGAAAAGAAACACAACAAAATAAAATAATATCTTTGGTGGTTTAGATTTAAATATGGTAAGAAATAAAATGTACTAAACTCTTTTTAGAATCTGAAATTAAACAAAACATAGAATAAAATAAAGAATAAAATCTAAAAATGACAATAAATATACAAAACTCTTGGAATCTGAAATCATAATATAATTAAATCAAATCAAATCAAATCAAATAATTATTAAAAAATTAAACAAGCATTCACGGGACTGTAAACTGCAGACAGTTTTTGTATGGGACTGTGTATCAGGCAGTGAGAAAATGACTCAGTGCACCAATTATTTTTTATAGAAACATCTCCAAAAGCAGAAAATAGCTCCAAGTTAAGCACTACTTAACAGTGTGCACTGATGAAAGGCTGTGTGAGAACTCAATGGTAACCTAACTCTGGTGAGCGTGTGGTGGGTCACCTTGAAGGAGATTTCTGAGGTCATGGTGAAGCCGTGTGTGATGACGGGTTCCTCCTCCGCCGTCCGGCCCTTCCAGCAGTCCAGCTCCACACAGCGACAGCCAGACAGCAGCGTCTGCCGGTACATCTCAACAGAGGAGTTCCCCGCGAGCTGCCCCGCTGACAACACACACACACACACACACACACAAACGCTGACTGCATGCACAAACTAACATGCACTCACACAAATACTTTACTTGAGTTGAAAGCTTGTTTCCACCATGGGATCAAACAAAATAAAAAATGTAATTGTGACTTTTTATCTCACAATTCTGATTTTATAAACTCAGAATTGCACATTTAAATTATTTGTAATTCTGAGAAGAAAAGTCTGAATTGTGCGATATAAACTCAGAAGAAAAAAGTCGCAGATACCTTTTTTATTCTGTGGCAAAAAAAAAAAAAGTCAGAATTCCAAAAAAACTGAGAATTGCTATTATTTTAGAGAAAAAAAGTTACATTTGTGATATTTAAACTAAGAATTTAGAGAAAAAAAGTAAAATTTGCGAGAAAAGTCAGAATTGTGAGATAAAAAGTCATAATCACCTTTTCTATTTTTATTCCAAGGCAGAAACAATCTTCGATAGTATGGACTGCATTATGATACTTTCATGTTTTTTGTCCCTTTTTTGAGCTTGACACAATTCTTCTTATGCATTTTATAAACAAACAAAAAACAGAATTCCAAAAAAACTGAGAATTGCTATTATTTTAGAGAAAAAAGTAAAATTTGTGATATTTAAACTAAGAATTTAGAGAAAAAAAGTAAAATTTGCAAGATTTAAACTCAGAATTCTGAGAAAAAAAAAGAGTAAAAATTGCGAGAAAAGTCAGAATTGTGAGATAAAAAGTCATAATCACCTTTTCTATTTTTATTCCAAGGCAGAAACAATCTTCGATAGTATGGACTGCATTATGATACTTTCATGTTTTTTGTCCCTTTTTTGAGCTTGACACAATTCTTCTTATGCATTTTATAAACAAACAAAAAAACAGCAACATCGTATTGGCTTGAATGTCATAAAGCTGAAAATAACGAAGACAGAAGATTCATTTTTGGGTGTGCTGTTCCTTTAAGAACACCAGTTGTTGCGTGTAGCGGTTAAGTGTGTACTTTAGCAGCACTGTGTGTTAGATTGGTACATTAGCAGTACATTGACCATAATTACATTCATTATTCATTTCCTCTTTGTTTTTGCGTCTAGCATGTTCTCAGCTCCCTCTCCTGATAATTGCCTGATAACTCCTCTAACACCATATTCTTCTTCTTCTTAGCAGCTTTATGCAAACTGATTAAAATAAAGGCTACATTCGAACTTTGTTTAGCAGATCATTTCAGCTTTAGGACTTCAGTCTACTTTGAGATTTTGCAACTTTATGCATCTTAAGAAACTTAAGAGATATTTTAGGGAAATCTAAGGGCTATTTTGCCATTAAAAAATCTATCTATCTATCTATCTATCTATCTATCTATCTATCTATCAGCGAAGCCATTTAAGCAGGTGCTATAAAAAATCAAATGTATTATTATAATGAATTATCTAATAAATTGTGTATTTGCATTCAGACAGGAGTGTGTGTGTGTGTGTGTGTGTGTGTGTGTGCTTCCCTTTGAACAGTGTTTCTTTTGACTGTCTTTGTGATTTAATATTGTAACAGGTGGTGTCTTCTTTTTGCTATCCTGGGTTAATTTAAATTTTGTCAGGATTAAACCTGACTGGCGCCAGAACATTTTCTTTAATAGAGCTTATCTATGCTAGGGCGGCCACCAACGTTACAGACTGGCCCCCGAACAGGGACTTGAAAACATGAAAACTTGAATACTTGAAGACCTGGACATTTATTTTTGTGAATTGTTTTTGTTGGGGAATTATTGAAACCTTATGGTAAGTTGTTGAGGGTTAAAGTTTTTTTAACCTTAAAAGTAAACTGTTGTGTTTTAGAAATTCTGTGCTTTTGATTATGGGAGTGTTATTAATTGGGAAAAGCTTAAAAGGTTTTTTTTGTGTGTGTGTGTGTGTGTGTGTGTTGAGGTACCTGTGAGGTAGGTGTTGTGGGACGAGTTGATGAAGTACTGAGAGAGAGGGAAGGTCATGTCTTCACTCTGGTCCAGTTTTTCTGGAGGAATGACGCTGTTCTCCTCACTGATCAGATACCTGGCGAAGCCCTCCACTGAGATCTGCCCTGTTACACAATTAAGATAAAAAAAGGTGCATGCATCACATTTCAGTAGAGAAGACAATAGGCATCATTTCAGGACTTTTAAACTGCAAAATTGCATTCACAACCCAGCTGAATCCTGTAACGTGTTATATTTTGATTATTACTATCATTCAAAACTTTGAGGTCGATAAGATTTTTAAAAATGTTTTTGAAAGAAGTCACCAAGGCTGCATTTATTTGATTAAAAATAGAATAAAAATTTTAAAATTGTAAAATATTATTACTATTCAAAATAACACAATAAAGAAAACTGATATAAAAAAAAAAAAATAATATAAACATGTATTTTAATAGTTAATTGCAAAGATACAATTTCTAATTTTCATTAATAGAATAAATTAATGAAATAGAATAAAAATAGTAAAATATTATTACTATTCAAAATAGCTGTTTTCTATGTGAATATCTGTTAAAATATAATTTATTTCTGTGATCAAAGCTGTATTTTCAGCATCATTACTCCAGTCTTCAGTGTCACATGATCTTTCAGAAATCAGTATAATTTTTGCTGCTCAGGAAACATTTCTGATTATTGCATTTTCATGCATTTTATTTTTCAGGATTCTTTGAAGAACAGAAAGTTCAAAAGAACGGCATTTATTTGAAATAGAAATCTTTTGTAACATTATAAATGTCTTCAGTGTCACTTTTGATCAATTTAAATTGTCCTTGCGAAATAAAAGCATTCATTTCTTTCAACAGTTGAGACGATTGTGTATTAAGTTCATGACAGTTGAACACTATGCATGCAACAGAGTTGATTTCACCTCCGAATATTCTCGCTCTCTTTCTCTCTTTTGCACCTAAAGTAACAACTCGTCTCGTGGAGTAAATTAGCACTGCGATTGCAAACAGACTTCATATTAAACTCAAGCTGGAGATCAGCGCTCCCTAAACAGCACTCGCGGCTGAAGGGAAGCCACTCGGGGACGAGCGTCCCCCGTGACTCATCCTCACCAGCAGTTTACATTAATTAAACTTGTTCTTTGCAGAGCTCCGGAGGTAATTAACCGCGGCCCTCTTTTCTAGGACGGCACGGCGCAGGCTGGATGACATGTGTCAGAGCAAATGCAGGGGGGATCGCTCCAGAGCAAACAGACACCGAAATAACACCAACCACCTTGCTGTCGCGAAAGGGGAGTCAAAAGGGTTTTAAAGACTACAATTACCACACTGCTGAAATTCGGCAATTGTCCTGTCGAGTTAAACGAAGAACGAAAGAACAGGATTGCATCTGCTTTCACCGTCCTGCATCCTAAGGTGGTTTTCAGGCCTGTTCAGACAGACATTTTCAGAGGGTTTTGTGCTGGTTTGGGCTTGTCTGAACTAGTCTGACCAACCAATCAACCGTTTTATGTGACTGCCTTAAAATATAAACAGTTTTAACCCTATAAAGCTATGGTATCATATTTGATATGCAATTTTTTTAATGATCTAAATGATTAACATGATCACAATTTTGCTGATAATCCTGTTGTTCAAGTCTGAATGATAGTTTAGAGGGTTTTTTTTATCAAGTAAAAACTCTTTTAGTGTAATTGTACAAACGCTTCATGTGTCTTTCTGCTGTCAAATCTTGACTGATTTTGATCAAGTAAACGTCAGAAAAACTAATATTGTTATTTTATTAACTTTTTAGTTTTAGTTCATTTAGTTAATATTTTGAATTAGATTTTTTTTTATATAGGTTCTGTTTTCATATTAATTTTAGTTAAAGTTTTGTTGTTTTTGTCATTTTTTGGTTTTATTTATTGTCTAGATTGTTTTTATTAAGTTTTTAGTTTTAGTTCATTTAGTTAATATTAAGAATTAGATTTTATTTTTATATTTTCTCTTTTAATTTTAATTTTAGTTAATTTAAGTTTTAGCTATTTTGACGAGTGTTTTGCACTTTTAATATGTCTACATTGTTTTTGTTAAGTTTCAGTTTAGTATACTTTTTGAATATTTTATTTTATTTCAGTTAACATTTAATTTATTTCAATTAATGACATTTTTTATGTTTTTAGTTTTAGTTAGCAATAATAACCTTGACTTCAGTTGAGTAAATCATCATCATCATTATCATTTATTTATTTAGGAAAAATCATGTTCAAACATGAGTATAAAATATGATCATCAGGCTTTTGAGGAACACTTTTCATCTCTCAATCAGCACTGGATTGCATTGCATTATATGTATGGATCATTTCAATCTCATCTTACTAAGACATATTATTGGAGATATAGAGTGATGACTGATATTTATATAATTTTATGTCATATCTGCTCTACTGTTATAAAGATCTCATTGATTTACATTACAAGCATCAGAATTTCATCACTTTTTGTCCATAAAAATATCAGCATCTGCACCAAATTGCATATATACATATATATTAGTCTCTTAATACAACTGAGCTGTTTTTCCATCATATTCTCACTATATATATATATGATGCTCAACAAAAAAACGCATATGCAACCGTTTTCTAAGATGTGTTTTTATATTTTGTCTAAAGTTTCAATAAACTCTTCCATTTAAAAAAAGATGTGATTATTTCATATGTCAGGCTTTACAGGGTTAAAGAAAAGTTACATGATTATTTTAACAGCCATTTCAAATACAAAAATAAGCACCTCGTCTCCAGCGTTTACAGACTATCGGACAATGACTGTCGCTCGGGCACAATATAATCCTGCCGACGCAGACCATTCCCGCATTTATAACCCGATTGTTCCTCCAAATCTACAATCAATAGCCTACTACACAAATATCAGCGTCTCTCGTGTGTCTGCTGTGTCTCGTGTGGGCGTTCGCCTGTCCTCTGCCTGTCTCTGAGATCGTACTGAGAAAATAGAGTCACTAATCTGCGTGACAGCAAGGTGTCATGCTAGAACCGCCAGCTAAACAGCCCGATGATCATCCTCATCTATGGCCATCGCTGGCCCCTCTGGGCTCAATGTGCCTGATCAATCACCTGTCACGCTAACGTCCGCCTGCGCATTATCATCCAGTAACCTGATCTCCAGTTCGGCCGTGGAGAGATATAAATAACCCGGCTCCACTGCAGCGTCGGACCGCATCTCGTGAGTTATTGTTGCTATGGTAATGAAACGGTGCAGAATGTTATGGAGGTTTTGTTTTCTTTGCACAGAATAAGAAAACTCAGAGACTCTGTTCCAAAAACAAGTGCACTTCCTCGCTGTCTGCTCTTCTAAGGCGACACCCTAACAGAAACAGATCCTTATACTGTATATGATAGATTTGCAATGTATAAAAGTACATACTGCACAAAAACGTTGTTTAAATTAATTTTTTATTGAATCAAGCTATTTAATTATCAGTATAGAGTATATTAATTAGCATATTAATATACTAATACTTATAAACTAAAATGTACTTATATAAATTTGTTATTTATTTGTATTCATTAGCATTTGAAATTAATGAATTTACATAGGCAACATCCAATAGATCCTTAGAGGATTTAAAATATATAGATATATATAGATTTAAAATGTATAAGCATTAAATATATATTGCACAAAAATGTTGGGTGAAATAATCAATATTTAATTGCATTAAACAATTAAAATTTATACATTTCAGTCTAGAATGAATTAGTATATGAATACACAAAATGTATACTAAAATATATGTATACTAATATAAATAATACACTAAAATAAATATATACTAATGATATTTTTATTGATTAGTACAAGTGTTAAATCCTAACTGAAATATTAAACTATTAATATTTCAAACTAAAGTACTATGTATTAAACTATTTATAACTATATTTTTTTTAGTTTAGAATCAACTAGTTAATTAATTAGTATAATAATATAATACTTATATACGAAAAGATACTTATAGTATACTAATATAAAAATATACAAAATAATATATATATATATATATATATATACTTATTAAATTAGTTATTTACATTCTAAAGCAACATCCTAAGTGAAACAAATCATTATAAATGTAAGTTTTAAAATACATAAAAAACACAAAAAGCATAAAATTTCATACTGCACAAAAATGATGGGTAAAATAATCAGTTTTTAATTGGATTACACCATTTATATCTATATTTTTCAGTTTAGAATGAACTATTATACTAATTAGTATAATTATATTAATTAGAATATTAATATACTAACTACATACCAGTGTTATTTTAGTATCATTGAGATACTATTATAGTTTTTGTTAAAGTTTTTAATTAGATTTTATCTTTATATTTTATGGTTTCATTTTAATGTTAGTTAAAGTTTTAGCAATTTTGTTGTGTGTCTTTGCCAGTTTTATAAATTTTTGTTGTTTTAATTAATTTTTATTTCAGTTTTAGTTGTTGTTGTTTTTTTGTTCAAAGTACAAGTTAAACTAAATGAAAATGAGAAACCGATTATCGGAAACTAGCTGAAATAAAATACGTTTAAGTCTGTTATATTTTATTTTATTTTATTTCAGTTAACATTTATTCTATTTCAAGTAATACATTTTTTATGGTTTTAGTTTTAGTTAATTAAAATAATGTTTTAAATGAGATATTTAAAATGTTTAATAAGCATAAAATACATACTGCACATAAATCTTGGGTAAAATAATTTAATTAAAATAATTATAGAATTTATATCTATACACTTCAGTTTAGCATGAATTGGTATTAATTAGTACAATTATATGAATTAGTATATTAATTTACTAAAAGATACTTACATACTAATATAAATAATATACTAAAATAAATAAATACTAATAATATACATATTTAATTAGTGCTTATAAATGAGAGATTTAAAATGTAGCCTATAATACACATAAAAATACATACTGCACAAAAATGTTGGGTAAAATAACCACTTTTTAATCTGATTAAACTATTTATATCTATTATTTTCAGTTTAGAATGAATTAGCATATTAGTTAGTATATATAAAAAAGTATATTAACTATTCATATTTTGTTTCCCATTATTTGCTCCAACGTCTGCTTTTCAGCGAATCAGGTAGGGTGAAAGTCACAATCTAATTAATATTCATGACCCTGTGTGCTGATTCGCTGACAGACAGCGAACCTCCTGAGAAGGACGTTAACAGGACGAAATGACTAAGAATATCTGACAAAAATATGCATGTTTATATTTAGCCGTTGCAACAATGTTTCAGGCCTAATTATTAATCTTTCATGCCGAAAATTCTCAAATGTGACTCATGTTTCTGTAAAGTTAATATTTTCAAACAGAACCTGATATGAGCGTATCCATGGCAACAGACATTTAAAACGGATGGGATTTATAACGGGATCATTCCTGGTTAAATTCAGAGGTTTTTGCTGTTTGAAGCGACAGAGAACATCGAAATACAGGAATCCATCAGTGTTTTAATGTGGCTGTCAATCAATAAGTTGAGTGGAAAAACTAATGAGGGATTAGATTTCATATTAGCATGATGATGGGACCAGACGGAGCTCGATTACAAAGACCTGATGTCTTCTGCTCTTATATAAAAGCAACACCTCATGGGAACGCGAGGCAAAACCCTCCCACGCAATTATCAGCAATTAACAATTACATGGAGCTGTCTATCAGCGATTGATGGAGAAACACATTGCAAACAGAGCTAATCGCCGTCTTGGGTTGCACTGCGGCACATGTCACTCTCAGGGATGATGGGATACAGAGAAAACACCATCCTGCCAGGACAATCAATAGTCTGTGCTGCTGGATTCAAAGCAAACTTCACTCAACACACCCAAGCCATGCTGCATTTGAAAGCTGTAGCGAAGGGGAAGATTTTCAGTGAATTATGACTAACAAAGTTTCTCTCACAAAGCGTCACATGACTTTAGAAGATTTGCAATATTGTGAACGAGTCATTTGAAATACTGTTATGGTGTTAGTTTAGTCACTGTGAACTAGAGCTGAAAGATTCATTGAAATAAAATCAATATTGCAGATTTGTAATGAGAAGCATTAATAAAGCTGTTGCCAAAAATGGAGACGCTTAAGGGCTTCATGCCGTTTTCCGCCAAAATAAAAGCTTGATGGCTTAATGCTTGGAAATGAAGAAATTAAGGCATAAATATAATAATAATAATAATAATAATAATAATAACAATAACAACAACAATAATAATAATAATAATAAAAGTATTATTATTATTATTGTTATTTATTCCTATTTTATTAATATTGTATTAATATCATTTATTAATAATATTAGTAAGAGTACTACTAAAATACTAGTAGTATATTATAGCCATACTGATACATAATCCCAATGTTATTTTGGCCAAATTGTGCAGCCCTACATACAATCAAACTATTATTATTATTATTATTATTATTATTATAT
>NW_015627535.1:0-11450 GCF_001515625.1 Sinocyclocheilus rhinocerous
CGGTAAAATTCCGGCAACCACAGCTGCCGGTTTTTTACCGTAAATATTACGGATTTTGTTTTACAGTGGGCTATTAACGAACTAAACCATGGTCACATGACTTCATCTTCATTAAGCTTCCAACAACTCTTTCATTCTTTATTTAAAAACATGAGGCTGTTAAAGTGGACTAGTGAGTATAGATGAGTTTTGGTATGTCCCTGACAGCCTCTGTAGTCTCATTTAGCCACTTGTTAGCCACCGTCTTTTTCAAGTCAGGAAAAAGCTAAAAAGTCATAAGGAGGCATTACTGATGTATTTTATGGCATAGAATAAATGTGAAAATATCTTGAGTTTGTGTTAACCACAGACCTTATTTCAGGCATTTAAACAAAAACCCACTGATTTCATGATGATCTTTTTTTTTTTAAATGCCTGAAATAAGGACTGCTAAAATGTATAATCCTTGGTTTTGATCTACAAAAATATGTAATCTATGCAGCACTCTAGTCTATTCTAAAATTGCTATTCTATCATTGTGTTATTATCTCAAACGATGTATTGGTGACTGTAGGAGATCAATGACATCAAACATCATTTGTTCAAGAGTGAGTAAATGTCATTGACCCCAGACCTGATGCAACGTCTAACAGCCCCATACTTCATTTGAGAGCTTCAGTGGAGGAAATAAGATACAATGCATTGGCTGTGTGTTGTATAATCATTTGCAATATGCAATAGCACAGAAACATCTATGAAACATCTCAAGCAAGCTCATAATCAGCTATCAAATTATGGGAGGAGGAATTAAATGGGACACACTGAAATGAAACGGTCCAATGGCTGGGTGTTAATACTGTGTCAGGGCTAAATGACTCATACTGAATGGAGGAGGAAATGTCTGAATCAATATCTTATTACAAAAGCCCCAAAACGCCGGATTATGTGAACATGCGCTTCTAAAGAAGCACACACCTTTGATTTCATTTTTGAGGAACTGCTCAAGTTCTCACAACCCTCAAGACGAATAGAATAATTAAAAAGAAAATAAAAAAAGAAAGAAAAGAAAGAAAGAAGTAGGTCTATGTTAATTTTCATGATTGGAGAAGAGGAATATAAGGAGATGAAACTCATTTAATCCGCTGAGCCATGCAATTCAGTGTCTCAGAGACTGCATGAACAATAGTGAATAATTAAAATCCAAATCACGCTGTCAATACATTTCTCTGCTTTTTAAATTCAGAAACAGCTCTTGTCTCGTCTTATCATCATGTAAGTGTTTGCAATCTCTAGTCATGGATTCTTGAAATTTAGTGGAAAGAAGGTGAAACATTTATGATTTATGATTATCGCTATGTATAAAATGAAATTCAATAGGTGAATGTTTTTTCTCATGGTGGATAATTAAAATGTTTTATATCATATATTTGTGTTATATATTTACATATGACCTTCATTTCCAAATTAAAAGATTGTGTTAAAGGGATAGTTCACCCAAAAATGCAAATTTGATGTTTAGCTGCTTACCCCTGGGGCATCCAAGATGTAGGTGACTTTGTTTCTTCAGTAGAACACGTTTGATGATTTTTAACTTTAACCGTTGCAGTCTATCAGTCGTATTATGCATGGCTATGGTAACAAAATCTATGAGAGTAAAAAAACATGCAGAGACAAATCCAAATTAAACCCTGTGGCTCGTGACGACAAATTGATGTCCTAAGACACGAAACGATCGGTTTGTGCCAGAAACCGAACAGTATTTATATAATTTTTTACCTCTAATACACCACTATGTCCAACTGTCTTTGGGCGCGCGCACGGCATCCGGTGCGTGAAGTGTGTACGCGCTCTGGCGTAATTTACGTTAATGGGTGTGTTGATATCCAGCCGAAGAGCAATCAACCATAACTTCAGGCGAGCAGGCTCAGAAGTTGGGAATACGTGGAAAGTCACAACTCCTGAATGAGTTCGCGCGAGAGAACGTAATCTTTTAGTTTTAAGTCGGTTTGAACAATCCGGATAAGCGCAAGTAAGTACCATTTTGATTAGCCGCCGTACCTACAATGACTGTGCACTGTGCAAACAATGAGTGACGTATACGCGCGAGAGAACACTTCCGGCGCTTGCGTAAACTACGCCAGAGCGCGTACACAACTCACGCACCGGATGCCGTGCGCGCGCCCAAAGACAGTTAGACATAGTGGTGTATTAGAGGTAAAAAATGATATAAATACTGTTCGGTTTCTGGCACAAACCGATCGTTTCGTGTCTTAGGACATCAAGGTGTCGTCACGAGCCGCAGGGTTTAATTTGGATTTGTCTGTGCATGTTTTTTTTACTCTCATAGATTTTGTTACCATTGCCATGACTGATAGACTGCAACGGTTAAAGTAAAAAATTCACTCCAGAGATCAGGAAAGTGCACTGGGATTATAATTTAATGAACTGTTTAACATGTGAGTGGCATAACAGAGTTAAGTAATATTACATGTCTTGCTTGCCAATTAGACTCTCTGTCACATGGCAGTGACTTCTGTTACAGTGACTGAGTGATATTCATATTTAAACTTACAAAAATAAAATAAAACCATCATATTCTAAATCATAAACATCATCAATGATGATTAATATCTAAGAAAAAAGCATCTGCCATCTGTATCATATTGATATGGCTAAAACGCACCACCAGGATGGTTGCTATAGGAGTTTCCATGCAGTTGCTAAGCTGGTTTCTTACTGGCCCAAGTCAAAAGCCTCACCTTAAAGTCTCTAATATTTTTGGCTCCATGGCTTAAAATGCAAGTCTGTGAGATTTATTTGCCAGTTTTATCATCTGCCAGGTGATTTCCTAAGTCTGCTTAAAAAGTGAACCAGGGGTGTGTTTCCCAAAAGCATCATTAGCCAACTATGGCTGCAAGTTGAGTTGTTACCAACATAGTTCAATATTTTGGTGTTTCCTGAAACCATAGTTCAAAGGAACATTCGCAATGTTCCTTTTTTATGATGGATTGGCGCAGTTTATTGGACTTCTATTGGATTATTGAATATCAACATCCATTCACTGCTATTATAAAGCTTGGAAGAGCCAGGGCATTTTTTAAATATAACTCCAATTGAATTCGTCTGAAAGAAGAAAGTCATATACACCTAGGATGGCTTGAGGGTGAGTAAATCATGGGGTAATTTTCATTTTTGGGTGACATTTTTGATAATTTTCGATAGAGAATGAGGAGATACGTCACAATGTTTTCACTCCGCATTGCATTTCGGGAAGGCGTCACCATATTAGCAGGATATGCTAATTGTTGCCATGGTTACTTCGACAGTGAGACCAAGAGAAAGAGCAACAGAGAGAGAGAGCAGCTTGATATTAGTTTGCATTTTCGCGATATGGCACAGTTTCTTGGGAAGAAATGGAGGAGAAAGTGAAAGGAAAGGGGCTCTATCGGGAGAGACTAAATAACACCGCCAAGCAGCGTTATTTAGAGAAACTGCTTAACATCAACAACATCGACCTGTACGAGCTGCCAGCTACAGAATGGACGAAAGACTCAGAAGCTCTACCACGTTTCCTATGGATTAAGATAATGATATTGAAAGTTCATATTTTGGAAAAAAATCTGTTTTTCTGCACATAGCATGCTTTATTAGTAAGGTGTGTACAGAATGTGGTCTTTTAATATCACTGTCTCTGTGCATTAAGCGTTTTCTTTATATGAGAGGAAAATGCTTAAAGTGTGAAATAATGCGTTGCGTTCACATTTTGGGATTATATGCGTATGTGCACATAATATGCTTTACAGTTTTGTCTTTATCACTATTAATCACTTTATCACGTTAAGGCACATTAAGCATTATTCGTGTTCAGCATTTCAGAAAGTCCCTGTTCAAGTTCTGCTAATTCACAAGCCGACTGAGAGTTATTCTCGCAAAGGTAATGTTAATTACTAAAGCAAACTAAATCAAAACTTTCAAAAACACCCAGCAATGTGATTCTTTTATTGAGTTATAGGCAATGGGTTTAATCAGTGATATTATCAATAGATTTATTTCTTCTTGTCATCTCCACGACCTGCTTCCCTTGTTGTTTTTACACATAGAAAAGGCGAAAAAACATATTACATTGTCCAGTTTTCTCTCAGAATGATGATCTGAGTTAAAACAGGCAGTGTGGTGCACCTCGCGTTTTCAAACCTGAAAAACGCATTCTGTCTGATCGGGGCCTAAATGAATCTGCGGCAGTACAGTGGTCACGTGGTACAAGTCTTAAGCTGCCTTCACGCTATGTCGTAATTACCGAAATTCTGAGATGACAACACGTGACATTATACTTGGAGCTGAATTATGTGTTTCTATGGCAACACTATCAACGCCAAAGCCTTCACATGCTCCAGAACTCGTAATTACAACTTGTAAGCTCGGAATGTTCTGAGAGTTACGAATTGGACCATGTGACAGCTGTACCACCTGACTGCCGACAGATTCATTTAGGCGCTACCTGAGTCCGAGGACATGGGCAGCTCCGAGTAGAACGTCATGTGTTTTCAATTTGGAATTACGGTAATTACGACATGGCGTGAAGGCAGCTTTAGATTCGTAGCTCTCAGAAAATCCCCAGTTTACAAGTTGTAATTAGGAGTTTTATGAGGCCGTAAATGCATTTTACAAGTTAGAATCTGAGATTGTCTTTTTATTGGGAGATGCGAGGGTCTGTAGTACTTACCATTAGAAAAAGCATAACGGCTAGCTAACTTGGATCACATGAGGCACCTCAGCCAATCATACAATAGCCTCTGGTCTCCTTTCCCGCGTACCGCTAAAGCCGCAGCGTTAGCATTACATGCTTACATGCTACATCATTAAAGACAGTCATATATTTTGAACCAATGTGGTTCAAACGACGGAGCTGTCAGAATGTTACTATGGTTTCAGGAAACAGTCGTTACTAGTTGGTTAGTTTCTCCAGTGATGCATCATACAATGGTAGTTAATAATCAGAGAGTCACAGCATTGCATGGAAAATGCAGCCCAGCTCAACAAGCCGCACAATTTGAGGTATCATTCATTTCATAAAAAAAAAAACTTTCCTAACATAAGAATATGACATGCTTCTTATTATCAAAACTTCTCAGACAACTGCTTTTATATTTATATTCTTTACTGTTTTTGTTATTCGTTTGATTTTGCTAAAAGGTACTGCCCCTTTTTATACCTCAGTTTACCTTCACTTTATTGAATATTTCGACAGTGATATTTATAATATTGAATATTTAATATAAAAAAAGATATTGCTACATTTTAACATCAGCATCTTGATCCTTTTTGCAGTTATATGCTCGATTTCCAGCTGATACTTGAATGCGCTGTTAAAACTCGGCACGAGATGCACATGCTCTATAATGTCTGATTGTACTCGCAAAGTTTCCCGTCAGAAAATAAACAAGTGAATCCAGTTGTGAACAAGGTGCACGTTGATGTGAAACATTTAGTGTAGTTTGGGATATTGTGGGAGTGAGATGAATAAATGTTGGATTTGCGGATGAATATTAATAGGTAATGATCTCTCTCCTGAGATCATTACAAAAAGGCACCTGCATAAATATACATGACAGTTCACTAAACACATAAAGCAGACCTCAATTCTGACATTTAAGCAGATCCTACTGTATCATTACTGCTAATTCCAGCCACTAGTGTGTGATGCTACATATCTGCAGGTATAAATGGAGATTTAAGTACAGGCTTCTAGATATGCAAGTTAAATATTGTTTCTACCAACAATAGAAAGTTATGATACAGAATGTCAGATTTGAGAGGGGAAACACAAGCTCTGATCCAAAACCTAGTGAGCTGCCTACACCCTACATAGGTAGCTACCTTCTAAGGCAGCATGCTAACTGAATTAGAATCTCATGAGATGTTCTGTATATGCAGAAGCTGTCATACAAATGATCAACAATGCAATGATCAACAAATGGGAAATTCGCAATCATTTTCAATACAGATGACATGAGAGGAACTTAAATACTGTATTTAAGTGTTTCTTCAATTTTTATGTCCCAGGGGTTGATTTTCAACTAATAGCTGTCAGAATTTTTTTGTT
The DNA here is from genome assembly GCF_001515625.1 of Sinocyclocheilus rhinocerous. Lineage (NCBI taxonomy): Eukaryota > Metazoa > Chordata > Actinopteri > Cypriniformes > Cyprinidae > Sinocyclocheilus > Sinocyclocheilus rhinocerous. The sequence goes on from NW_015627535.1 coordinate 6,083, forward strand.
TTGTTTTTTTGTTATATGACAGTCACAATAAAACTGACTTGGAAGCATTTTACTTTTTTTTTTTTTTTGCAACTGTTCAGATGTATTTTACAGTATTTCTATAGTTGTTGTGTGAAGATATATCAGTTTTTCAGAAAACTTTCGACTGTCCCACAGTTGTGGTGTCATTTCCACCACATCAAACAATTTTGTTCCTAATTTATTATCAAAAATACTTGTACTTGGTTACTAAGGAGACAACAGTGTCAGTTGATAGCTTGAGGTGAAATCAGATGTTACAAAATAAAGGGGAAAAAAGCAAGGTAAACATCACTTCTAAGCAGAGCAATTTAGCTTTTTTTTTGCCCAATTTCCGATCAAGCTGTAATTTTGTCAAATTATCCAAAAAGTGTGAAATATTTCATTGTGTTTACCTATGATACATAAAATGCTAGCTGCAAATTTAGGCTTAGTAAAACAAAAGAGTCTGTCATTTTATTCCAAATGTCAAAATGTCCTTTCCATCCCAGAATGTCATTAAGCATAATATATAATTTGAGATGTGCTGGAAATGACAGTCTGGTGGAAATTAATTTCATTTTTCAGGAAAAAGAGACATTGTAAATGGACTAATTAAGGGCTATTTTCTAAAAGTCCACAGGGTCGAAAGCGCATATAGTTAAAGGGGACATCGGATACCCATTTTCCACAGGTTGGTATGATTCTTTAGGGTCTTCATGAAACGTCTGCAACATACTTTGGTTAAAATTCCTTAATGAATTCCTTAATTCCTTAAACCGTTTTTACCTTGTCAAAAACAGCTCAGTTTACAGCGAGCCGTTTCGAATGCATGTCTCTAAATGATAATGGGCTACAGCTCACCCCTCTTCCGTTTTTTGTGTATTCAGTGGCGCATTACCACCAAAAACTAAACTAATCCATTGCGTCCTCAGTGGCACTGATGTGGGGAGAAAATGAAGACTGTTTCACACTGCAAGCAAAAATAGAGTTGGTGCCGAAACCATTGCTTCAGTGCTGCTCACGCGCTGCTCCTGCTCGAGTGCGGAGAAAATGGCAGACCATTGCTTCAGTGCTGCTCACGCGCTGCTCCTGCTCGAATGCGGAGAAAATGGCAGACAGTGTACAACTGGCTGAGGGCGGAAATATGCTAATACGGGACAGTCTGTGGGCGGGGCCTGAGCAGTATGACGTCATACTGCTCAGAAAATCAAAACGGCTTGATAATTGAGAGTGTTTTTGTTTTTCGAGGATTAAAAAAAGGAGTGAACAGATTTTTATCATTGTAGGGTGGTTGTGTCCACACACTGCCAAGACACATTATATGCAAACACTATGTAAAAGTGAATTTTGCATCCGATGTCCCCTTTAAAGAAGCATTCATTCAATACAATTCGAATGTTTGGGGTGAGTAAGATTTTTTTGTTAATTAACAAAAAAATTAACGCTTTTATTCAGCAAGGATGCATTAAATGAATCGAAAGTGACAGTAAAGACATTTATAATGTTGTGAAACTTCTATTCAAAGAATCCTGGAAAAAAAAATGGGTCATGGTTTCCACAAGAATATTAAGCAGCACAACTGTTTTCAACATTGATAAGAAGAAATGCTTCATGAGCAACAAATCAGCTTATCAGAATAATTTATGAAGGATTACTGATTTGATGAAAGAAATAAGAGATAAAAAAAAATATTATATATATATATATATATATATAACAACCCCAAACTTTTGAATGGTAGCCTATAGTAATTTTAGATTTTTTTAAACACTTTTCAATGTGAAATAATTTTATATACATATTTATAATCAGCATTTTCTCTCGTTTCACTTGTCGTCTTGGATTTTTTCACTGAATTTGTTGCAATGCATTATAGGACTGCAATCTCTTTAAAGTCTGTCTGCTGTCTTTGGTGAAAACGAGGCGTTTTAAGCCTTTTGAAGCAGGCTTTGTGTTGGAAACGTGCATAGAATGCTTTTCAGTGCTCACTAGGTTTTGCAAAAGAGCAGTAGTATGCACTATTTAAATGTTGTCATATGCATAAAACATATATACAAACACTATTTCCCACAGTGAAGATGAAACCCATCAGAAGCAGGACTCGGGCACAGGTCTCTGTCTGCCAAGTGAAGTGCTGCTGTATCTGATTCTCTGTAGTGTTGCATAGGAGGATTTATCTACCGCAAGTCCTTTATGGGGGGCCGGCACCAATGGACCGTTTCTTTGGAGAGACAGCGTCCTTTTCAAAGTCATATCTAGCCTGCTCTGAATATTGGATGAGCTGTGGGCGCGTTTTATATCAGCTGTGCTCGAACAAACCTGGTTTTCTCTGCCGTTAACCACTTTACTGGTGCCCTTGTGAGCGGTGCCGGTCTTCCTCACCTCAATGCCCTTTCCATTTAGAGTCCCATTGGATAGAGACAGTTTGGTCAAGCTCTTGCTGGAAAGCGTCTTCCCGTGACCCACCTCCTTATCCTGCAGTCTGGCGGTCTGCAGTCTGATGATGGTGCCGTCTTTACTCCTGCTTTCCCCCGTGGCCGTCTGAGACTGGCTGGGATGAGTCCTGCTAGTCGTTGCCGCCTGGTTTCGTAGCTGTTTTAACGTGGAGTCTCTTGAATGAGATGCACTGTTGCTAGTACCGTTGAAAAGCACAGTAGGGGAACTTTGAAGTGACTTACTGGCCTGAATCCTTTCGTGCTCCTGTCTGCTTTTTGAACTGCTTTTGGCCAACGAGCCATTGGATGTGACGCCGTTAAGATCCGATGCTGGTCTGCTCTGGCCTTCGGGCAGTCTGGGTGAATCCGGACCTTGATAACTACTTCGCTCCACACTACTGCTACAGCTAGGGGAACTCAGAGAATCGTCCTTGCAAAGCTGGGCTTTGACCTGTGAAGGACTAGCCACGATACTTACTATGGGCTCCTTGGTACATCGAGGCCGCCGGCCGGACTCAAGGTACTCCACCAGCTCGTCATTTCCGATTTTTGGAGTGACGCTGGAGGGCTTTCTGCGGTCCTTAGAAGCAAATGACCAGCGCAGTGGAAGAACTTTGCTTGGGCCCGTCTTGGATTTGGAGTGGTAGCGCATACTCATACTGTGGCCCCGGACGCTTCGTACAAAAGGCGTCGGCTCAATTACATCTAAAAGCAGAAAACGGAGGACTAGTAAGTCATATTTAATGCGTGCATCCCAAAATCGCAATAAGCTGTTTGTAGAGAATGTTCCCTTTCAGTCGGTCACTCTCGACGTCACGTCGGATGACCAACGATTTTTTATTAAATTAATTTGTACGTCTCAGCTCAAATTAATTTTATTTCAAATTTTATTGCTAAATTCAAACAATAAATGTTGTTTGTTTTAAACATTGTAAAATCGTGAATACATTGTTAAATATATGTACTACATTATAAATGCGTTAAATGTTCTTGTACAATAAGTTCCCATTAGTTAACTTTAATGCATTAACTAACATTAAATAACAATGAACAATACGTTTGTTACAGTATTCCTTAGCCTTTGTTAATGTAAGTTAATAAAAATAAAATTTTACATTTTTAGTTCATGTTAGATCAGGTCCATTACTTAATATTAACAGATGCAATTTTTTCATTTGAACAATGTATTAGTAAATGTTGAAATTACCATTAACAGATTAATGAATGCTTTAAAACTATTGTTCATTGTTAGTTCATGTTAATTAATGTAGTTAACCAAAGTTAATAAATGAAACCTTATTGTAAAGTGTTACCAGTTTTCCTTAACCTGTTCATGATTATGTAATGGATATTTGAACAAAACTAATTCTGAAAAAAAGTTTGCAATCAAAAGTTACGACAGTCACTATTTCATTTTATTTCATCTTAAAACATAAGTATATCATTAAAAAGGCAGAGAATTTCCTTTTTCCATTTAGTGCGCAAAACAACTCAAGTCAAAATGATTTAAAATCATTCAAAACCCACTTGAAAACTAATTTGCCACTTGTTCCCTGAAGATTTTCCTGTAGGTTTTTTTTTTAAATAGGGTTTTTCACTTAATGAGTAAAGCAAGGTCTGTGGTAAATATAAATTGATGATACTTGGATGTTTTTCTTAAGGGAATCTTGAGGCAACCCATGACAAACTGGTCTTCTGGGTTTTGACATCATGGCTGCAAAACTCTATAGAAGTAGTGGATATACAGCAAGAATATACTGACCACTGTCTTCATTTTGAGGCTCATGGATGATAGGAATGTGTGGTGTCTGGGGCTCTGGAGCTGAAGATGAATTGGACAGTTTGCTACTTGAATTTGATATTTGTTTGTCTGCGTTCAGTTGGATGAGCCAGTGATCTGATGTAGAGGAGCTGGGGGAACCTGTGGGTCAAAAGTAGCTTACTTAGTCAAAACGCTGTTGGGTTTTTCTGATAACAGACTGAACTGCACATGTAGCTGAATGCTAGCTATTTGGAAATAAGTAAACAGACTTATTTCATGCTTTATGGTGAAGCATTTTGTGCTAAAGTGCATGTAAATAACAGGGACCGGTTCTCACTTTGCTGTAGCTTTTGAATCTGGGAGGCTCGTCTCCATTAAACACTCATGAAGATGAGATGGAATGGATCCAACAAGTATTACCGTATGCATACAAATGATCACAAGATGTTGGCAGACTGCTGGTGCAACAACCTTACAAAACAGACCTGAGTTACAGACCTTGGGAAAATTGCAGCATATGAAATAATGTCTCAGACGGGTTGAAAGAAGACGTGATGCACTGAGACATGACCTTTCAGAGATGCATTTTTTTATCTAACCTTCATATTAAAGGTGCAGTAAGCAATATTTGAAAAACATTTTGACCACAGTGTCAGACCAAGTCCCAAAACAAACTTGTAGCCAATCAGCAGTAAGGGGCGTGTCTAGTAATGATCGGGATAAGAGAGCGCTCAGTGAGTGCACAGGTCGGATATTAGCAGATCGACTATAGATAGCGAGAGACGGCGGATAAAAAAAAGGGACAAAACATTAAAAAGAAGGGTTATGATCAGGCAACAGGTAGGACCCGTGTAAATATTGGGGCAGCTTTCCAGTGGTGGAGAAACTCAAGGAGCGTGTTTGTTTTGGTGATTTCAAATATCAACATTGTTTGGTAAAATTCGCTTAGTGCACCTTTTATGTGACTGGCACATCTTTTGGGGTGGGAAGAATGTGAGTGTTTTTTTGTTTTTTTTTAGTCTCTTAAGCTCACCAAGGCTGCATTTTTTAAATCACAGATATAGTAAAACAGTAATACTTTAAAATATTACAATTGAAAATGTTTTCTAATATGAGAGCTGTTGTTTTTGTATGTCTGAGTCTGATCCAGAGAACATGCTGTTCCCTTTTT
>NW_015627535.1:16616-17481 GCF_001515625.1 Sinocyclocheilus rhinocerous
TTTAAAGAGCAGGTCATATGGTATTTTAAAGTGTCCTAATATTGTGTTGGAGTCCCCTACAACAGGTTTAAATGCATCTAAGGTCAGAAAACATTGTAATTTTCTCAGAATATACATTTAATATTAGAATAATTTTTCAATGATTTCGAAACGATTCGTTCGAAGCAGTTCTGAGCTTAAGGTCTGTAAACTCCTCCCTTCCATAAGCCTACTCTGCTCTGATTGGTCAGTTGGCCAAGTCTGTTGTGATCGGTCTTTCCGTATACAATGCGTGTCGGAAACGAAACGGTCATTAACATAATAAATTTTTTGCTCCGGAGGGTTAATTGTAAACAAAGATGCTATAAGCTTACAAAAATGGCACCGATATTACCTTATCAATTCGAGCCCGATTCCGAGGATGATACCGATGCAGTTGCTCAACACGAAACTCCGGTTGAAACGTTGAAACGTTTCTCGGTGGTATTTTAAAGTTTGTATGTGGTACTTTACGTGATGTGACAGCAGTTTTATTGCATTCATTATTATTATTATTATTTACTTATTTGAGGTGCACATTATTAGGAAAGGCGATTTGCAAAGATTCATTACAAAACATTATACTCACTTCTTCTGTAGATGAGGCTGGATCATGAATGATTCGCGCGAACATAGACGCATTTATGTAGATCGGTTGCGCATTCCCTTCAGAAACAATGTAATCCACTGCGAGTTCAGCGGCTCAGATGTCGGGAGTAAATGACGACTGCTATGTTCATTATTACATCCAACAACAGAACACCTCAATCGCTTAGGAGTCATTCTTGTCTACCTACATCTGCTCCAGCGGTGAAACAATGGCGGACTGATGACAGTCACTCAGGGC
>NW_015627535.1:17494-64360 GCF_001515625.1 Sinocyclocheilus rhinocerous
ATACTCACTTCTTCTGTAGATGAGGCTGGATCATGAATGATTCGCGCGAACATAAGACGCATTTAGGCAGATCGGGGGAGCATTCCCTTTAGAAACAAATGTAAGCCATTGTGAGTTCAGCAGCTCAGATGTCAGAAGTAAATGACAACTGCTGTGACATCACACAGACAAGCATCTGAGATCGGCTCGATTTGAGAAAGGGGTAAACATTTAACCAAATTTTAAAAAAAAACACTGGGTGGATTTTTATCATTATAGGGTGGTTGTGTACACACACTCCCAACACACATTTCAGTTCAAACAACTTGTAAAAGTGCATGTAGCATCCTATGACCCCTTTAAGGCGGTTCAGAGTCGACTCTTTCTTTTAAAGACAATATCTTTATTTATCATGCACTTTTTTGATGACAATTTTTTCAGACTGTTTACACTGAAGGATAGCTATGTTACAAACGGCAAAAAATATATTTTTCGAAAACCCATATCAAGTTCAAGTTTATTTCTAAAGCACATTTAAAAACAGCTAAAAGCCGACCAAAGTGCTGTACACTGTCAATAGCACAAATACAGTAAGTAAAATATTAATAGCATAATGTCAAATAAAAAAAGTACACTGTCAATAGCACAAATACAATAAGTAAAATATTAATAGCATAATGTCAAATACACATAACATGACTATAACGAAATCAATTAATAAACGCCAAAGTAAAAAGATGAGTTTTGACCTGCTCTTTAACCATATGTGTGGGTTAAGCTGAAAAGCTTCATATTATATATAAGGATTGACAAAGTACAATGAAATAAAAAAATGTGTCAAAGCACATATCCAGCTTCAAACATATTTAAAAGTTTTTGACGGTTCATGCATAAATGCCCTGAGGCACATTATATGGAGGTGAATTATGTGACTTTGCGAACAGCGAACACTGAAGGTGATGGCTTAACTGAACTCGGGTTCACGTTTGTGGAATCTGTTTTATTTTGAACTGTTGCTTGAAGCTGCTCACAACAGTTCAAAGAGTTCAACTCAGTTCAACTCAGACTTCACAGTATTTGTTTCTATTGTGTGTCAATGGGAGCTGCTGATAACCGATCCATTTTAATTACTGTCACATTAGAGAAACCTAAGGCATCTGCTGCATGACAATTCATGGATAATTACAGCACCTCTGATCATATCAAAATGCATTATAACAAAAGATTCAGATATCATATAGTCATATATCATTAAAAAACTGCTCACTGCATTTTAACAGTAAAATGCAGAACATTAAAAAAATTACCATGTACAAAAATATAGCAAAATATGCAAATAATTTATTGTGCCTTGCTTCACTATGGAAAATATATAAATATATATATATAAAAAAATTTTTGGAATGTTGTAAAATATGTTGTTAGGCATAATGGCTAAATATCTCAATTACCTGTAAAATTCAGTCCTTCCATTATTTAATATGCATATCTTTTAACATTGCAAACTCATTTTAATTGCATTTACCACTTAGTGAAGTGCACTTAGTTTGTTCAAACAAAGCCGGCACTCAAACCATACACTACTGTTCAAACATTTAGGGACAGTAAGACCCTTGAAAAAATAAAAAAATAATAATACTTTCATTCATCAAGGACGTATTAATTTTTACATTAAGACATCAACAATGTTATAAAAATTTCAATTTCAAATAAATGCTGTTCTTTTGAACTTTCTATTCATCAAAGAATCCTGAATAATGTATCACGGTTTCCACAAAAATATTAAGCAGCAAAAACGGTTTCGACATTGATAATAATATCAAAGCAGCATATTAGAATGATTTCTGAAGGATCATGTGACACTGAAGACTGGAGTAATGATGCTGAAAATTCAGCTTTACATCAAAGGAATAAATTACACTTTAAATTATATTCAAATAGAAAATAGTTATTTCAGATTGAAATTATATTTCATAATATTAGTGTTTTTATTGTATTTTTGATCAAATAAATGCAGTATTGGTGAGCATAAGAGACTTCTTTCAAAAACATGAAAATTTTCGAATGGTAGTGCTTGTTTCCACTGGTGTAGAAGAAACGCTGCAAGACGTGTGTAAAAAGTTTGCATGTACAAAGCTGCTTTAAGAGTGGTCTACAATTGTGCCAAACTTTTTTAACTCATAGCTACAGAGAAAGTGTGCATAATGCATTGAAATCTGATTTAATCTAGTAATATGCAAGAATGACATTTAAGCAATGCACCAGCACTACAGGCAGATTTTAAAAAGCTTAGACGGACAGCACTACGTTCATCTCACATCTATTCATTGGCACACAGTGTTTTTACCTCTCATTTACATAAAGTCGAAAATTACTCGACTTTTTGATGTGTGAACCTGCCGCTCACCTCACATAGAAAATGAATTGAAAACGCCCGCTCAGCTTGCTTCAGTGAACATATACAGTCATCATAATAATTTCTTTAGGCTATAACTCTAATCTTTTGACTTGTGATATGATTGTGTAGATTTGATTTGTTGAAGTATCATATAATTTAACTTCAGTGGAGAGGGAAAAGGAGGGCAAACAGCAGCAGAGACACTGAAGCAGAAAGAGAAAGTGAGAAAACTCTGTCAGAGAATGTGTGTGTGTGTGTGTGTGTGTGTGTGTGTGTGTGAGAAATTTTGTGTCTCCAGCCCCCTGTGACAAGCAGCTCAAAGCCATGTCTGTGCCTTGTCCTTCCTGGAAATGTTTTGTTCTTGTTCCGGCACCAAGGTTATGTCGTGGCTACACAGTGACCAGGCAGTCTTTGGACTAGTGCTGAATACATATAATTCCATTTGTGTCATTTCTGTGTTTATATTTGGATTCTGAAGATGTGGTTCTCATAGAGAAGTTGAAGAGAGCTGTGTGGAAAAGCTCTTGGAGCCACCCCAGAGGTTGGATGTGACTTTGACATTTGACATTGCTGCAAGTACACTAGCGTTGGAAAGTATGGGGTTGGTAATATTTTTAAAATGTTTTTGATGTCTCTTATGCTCACCAAGGCTACATTCATTTGATCAAAATTACAGTAAAACATTAATGTATATATTCACAGTCTAGAATGCCTTATTGCCTACTTTGTTTGCATAAAATAGATAGCAAATAAAGTTACTCTACTAGCTATTTCCATGTTCTGAGAAGTGGAATTTTAAAAATAAAATAAAATATAGTTAAGTAAAATGTTAAAATAAAAGCAGTCAATATTGCATTTTGAGTGGTGAACATTCTAACAAACTTAATAGCAGATTTTCAAAATGTAATCATACATTTCTTAGTATCAGAAATTTAAGTATATATTGTGAAAACCATAAAAAGATTGCACACCTACCAGGCTGAAATGATCTACTAAACAAAACTACATTAGCTGATTCTTGTATTCTCTTGATAATGCAAACTTGAGTATGCTTTCTGCTTGTTTGCCCTTGGTAGTGTGGGTATACATTAAAGGCAGGGTATGTGATTTTTCAAAAACACTTTAGAAAACTGATTCGGGCCGAATAGCAAAACAAACTTGTAGCCAATCAGCAATAAGGGGCGCGTCTACTCGTGATGTGGAGGAGGGCGCGTTCAGTGCATGGGACGGACATTAGCCGAGCCGAGCGACAGAAAGATTTAAAAAATGTAATTAAATTCAAAACATCTTATTTAATCATCATTATTTTTGTCTTGCTTTCCATGAAAATATCTAAACAAGATACATTTTGCATAGCAAATTGTCAAAAGATTAAATTGCATAAGCATGATTTTGATGCTTAAAAACTAGAATAGACAGTTTGTCGCTGAGGTAAGAAAAATAAACTACTCTCAGTCTTATGATGTTTTTTTCATCGTGATATTAATAATTAAGAAACAGGGTTTGCAGTGTAATTATTTAGCACATAATTCTCACATAAAATAGTTAATATTTCGGCTTGTACTTTGAAGTATAAGATCATTCAGCTTCATCAAAGTTTCCTTTCCTGACAGCTACTATATTTGGTAAATTCTGGCCATTCTGTCCATCAGCTTGCGCAGAAACGAAGCTGGAATATTTTCCTCTTTCCTCCTGGGTGAACATCATGAGCTGCCTCGTGTCGCATGGCCGCCTTTTTCCCCATCACCTTTTAACTTTGCGCTTCGGTTGCCAATGGACTGAAGTGACCAGAGCATTGCCTTGCACAATCTGATGCAAGCTTCTTGCTTGAAATAGCTGCTCGGGACTCTGACAAATATTTGGGGTCATTATTTCACTGAAATGTGAATCCACTCTGGATCTAGAAGGGTTGGCGTATTTCTGAAGGATTTTCAAGTGTTCTTTCCTCATTATAATCCCATGAATCCGGCTGAGATCCCACCATGTGCAACACTGCAAAACACCCTTATCGTATAGGACGCATGTGATCAGTAGAGGGGCTCAAAGGGAATTTTTTTAAGGATGCATAATATATCAGTACCATTTCAGATATCAGTGATATTAGTCATATGAATTTATAAGTATCAGTTGTTTATTGTACGTGCTCAGCTTTACATTTAGATTAATTTTGCAATCCTCTAATGCTCATTTAAATTTGATCTTTAAAAAACATTAATAATTTAAGAGTACTGTTAAACGTAATCTTTAGCTTTTAACAATTTATTTTTAGTTGAAACTATTTTTAAAGCAATTTTTGTTTTATTTTTAAAATTTTAGTTTATTTTTAATTTATTTAGACAATAGTATAGACAAAATAATAATATGAAAATTATTATTGGCCATTTTTTTTATCAACCAAAATTTTAATATCAGTGCTTCCCTAATTTTTGTTGCTCAGATGTTTTTTTTATGTCTTGTGATTTAGTAGTAGTAGTAGTATTTATCTTTCAGTTAAATATAATTTTTTCTAATCTTTTTCTCCTAAAAGGCACAAATTAAATCTTGTTAACATATTTGCGTTTACATATATGCATTTGGAAGGCGCTTTTATCAAAAGTTACCTCTATTGCATTACAGATACAGGTAATAATGTTACAAATAATGTTCAGTTTCTTGTACAGGCCAATCATTTCGCTTCATAAGACCTCAGTATGTCGTCAGGAGTCATGGGTAGGCCTGGGCGATAAAACGGTATCGATATTTATCGACGGTACACCTTCTTCGATATCGATAGAAAAATTGTTCGATATAGCGCACGATATAGGCACGTGCTATGAGTGACGCACACACAAACACGAACACATGCTGAAATGAGTGCTGTGCCTGCCTGTGATGAGGAGATTGTGAATAAAGAATGAATATTAATCGAATTTAAAATAGACATTTACATTTGAATGTTAGGTGTGCGTCAGGGAGCGTCATCAGTGGTGCGTGAGATGCGGTGATGATGTAAGCGCCCAACCCTAGTCACGGGTATTAATTTTATCTTGCCTGTATATGCTTTTTTGACTCTCAAAGTGTAGGCAGCCATTGCCTTGCATCTTATGAATTACCAAGCACCACGGATTCAGCTAAAAATCTTCTTTACTGTTCTACTGAAGAAAAAAGTAAACTACATCTTGGTTGGCCTGAGAGTGAGTAAATTAAAAGCAAATTAAAAATTTTGGGTGAACTATCCCTTTAAGCTACAGGAAGGCTATACATAATTTCTCATTTCTCCTTCGCTCACACACCTGTGTAATGGCCTCCATGCATGCCTCCATGATGGTTACACACGGCGTACAGGTCGTACAGGAAGTTCAGCATGTGTCGGCTGGCTTCGGGCCGGTGATGGGCCTGTTGTTTCCAGCCGGGTGGTGGACGGGCACAGTTGCTCCTCTTGACCATGTGGCGGCCCATATCGAGGCCAGTGAGGGGGAAGTGTACCAGCGTGGAGAGCTTGTTACGGCGCTCTCCCACCTGTCGGAATCGTTTGAGGTGAAGGATGAGGATGTCTGGGAGGGTCCACAAGCTCATCTGCACCATGCCCTGCTGCAGCTGCTTACAGTGAGGACACTTCCATGCATCGTCAGGGGCCAACTAAGTAAACATGGATGAAAAATTAGGATATACAACTCAAGGAAACTTTACATGAGTGCTTTTTGGTCTAAATAAATGGTCCTGAAAGATCTGAATTGATCACATTGCATTCTTTTTGAACAGCTCGCATTAATTAAATGAAAGGAAATAAACAGAAAAGAGCTTCATGACTTTCAAAAAGAGAAAAAGTCTGAACTTTTTTTTTTTTGTAATATAAAATATATAAATGATGACATTATTTAATTTCATTTGCATTTAAACTACAATTCAAAAGTTTGCTGCTGGTAAGATTTAAAAAAAATTGTTTTAAATAGTTTTTTTTTTTAAAGGAGTCTCACCAAGGCTGCAATTAGTCAAAAATACTGTTATTTATTATAAAAAAAGTAATACTATGATATATTACAATTTAAAATAACTGTTTTCTGTATGAATGTATTTTAAAGTGTAATTTATTCCTGTGATGTAAAGCTGAATTTTCAGCATCATTACTCCAGTAAACTCCTGTTTACTCTGATACTGAAGCAAGATTTGTTCACGTTCGTGTAGCTGCATGAACAAATGGCACTTCAACCCGCCAAAAGGGGTGGAACCGACTGCTATATAAGTCGGCTCAGAGCACCATTCATCAGAATTTTTCTCCTTCAGCACGAAGATGCAGAGGAAGGATGCCTCTAACAGTGCTTCCATCCGGTGACTGAAAAGAGCACTTCCTAAGAGCAATTTCTTTAGCGGCATTGTTTCAAATGTCGCACTGCAAGTGTGGCTCAGATGGGCACAGTGAGTGTGTCGTGTGCCTGGGCAGCACCCACGCCAAGGCAACGCTCACCGAGACGGATTGCTCTGACTGTGAGAGCATGAGTCTTGCCCTGCTTTGGTCACGTATAGCCTACTTTAATGAAGGTCGGTCCTCCCTCATCTGCTCCCTCGTGTCTCCCCTCCCAGGAGACTCTGTGGAAGAAACAGCGGTGCAGAGGAATGGATTTCCCAGATTTGAGTGATCTCACGCTGACACAGGTCCCATGTGCTTCACTCACCCCACAGCACTTTGATTCGCCAGTGTTATTCTCACGATAGGATCAGTGCCCCTCACACTGCTACTTCTGCCGACCTCACCTCCGTTAATGACACTGAAGAGAAAGGTTATGGCAAGCTTCCCCCTCTGGAAGAGGTGGTCGCTGCTCATCTCTGCCCTCCATCAGCCCTAGGATTGAAGGCACATGCAACGCATCCATAAGCCCTGCAGGAACCTGCATCATGGGCAGGGCCTATTGAATGGCTGGCCAAGCTGGCTCAGCACTGCACACGATGGCGGTGCTCCAAATTTTCCAAGCCAAACTTCTCCACTCCATGAATAAGTCCTGCTCTGGATCTGACGCCTTTAAGGATCTGCCCACAGCAACTGATCTGGCTCTACGCGAAATAAAGGCAACAGCACAGGCAATCCGCAAGGCCATGGTCAACTTGGTGGTGCTGGGGCGTCACCTTTGGTTTAATTTAATGGAGATCAAGGACGATGACAAGGTCGCCTTCCTCGACTCCCTAGTTTCCTGCATGGGATTATTTGGCCCGGCTATGGATGGATTTGCTGAACGCTTCACGGCGGCACAGAAGTCATCGCAGGCTATGCGTCACTTCCTGCCGAAGCGCTCCAGTTTGGCAGATGCTTCAATTCACCAGAAGGCTCCATCCTTTCAGCAGCCTGCTAAGCCCGTGCCATCAATGACACAGCACCTTCAGGTGGCGAAACACTACCTGTTTCCTAAGCACCAGGGACCCTGTCCCCGAGTAACGCTGGTCCCACCGAGGCTTGACTGCCCTCAAATAAAGCTTGCGTACACTCTCCACCCCCCTGCCTAGATCTGAGCGATGGAAGCTCTGTTCAAATTGGAACCGTCTTTCAGTGCGTGCCCAACAAAATTACCTCTGTGATAGCGGACACACATACTCAAAAGTGCATAGAGTGGGCGACTTGCAAGCACTGTCAATCAGTGCTTCATGCTATGTGCCTAAAGTGCTCTCCACTCCATTCAGAGCACAAGTCATTATTACCCTGCTAGCCGTTCCTAATTCAGAGGAATCCACTCTGCCCGGTTCGGGCTCTTAGAGTGTATGTTGTGCTCTCTGGCCCATTTCGTCACTCAGAGCAGCTCTGTGTATGCTTTGGAGGCCGCTCTAAATGGCTGCTGGTTACGAAGCAGAGATAGTTGGATAGTTGATGCTATAGCCCTGGCTTACACCTCAGAGAGCTTACAGTGTAATATTGGCATGAGGGCCCACTCCATCAGAGGAATGGCCTCCTCCTGGGCTTGGTCCAGGGGAGTTTTAATTGGTGATACTGTATCTGTGCGGCAGCTGGCTGGTCTTCACTGTCTACCTTCACCAGATTTTATAACCCTGGGTCTCATATTTGGCTCATGCTTTTTTAGGAGCCCTCATTACGGGCGCTCCGGGGCTGGGCTCGCAGAGTGGCTTCGTTCTGCACTTGCTTATAGCACGGCACTTTTGGATGCGTTCCCCATAAGTGCACAGTGCAATGGGAGAGACCGTTTGAAAGATAAAGGACGAGCATTGCATAAGCTGCTGATGCTATAAGGCTGCACACAAGTCGATGACTGTCGCTATCAGTTGAAAGATTCTGATGAATGGCACTCTAAGCTGACTTATATAGTAGGGGTAAAAAATATGATTTCTTGATTTTAATTGATTCTCATTTTTATGAAAAGATATCGAGTCATAAATCCCGAGAATCGATTAGTCTAACCTGTCAGATAATGAACTGAACATTGTAGCACGCCTCCCATCCAATAAATTGCAATAAGTTTTGTGATTTGTTAATTTTGATATGAAACAAAGTCTCAGATTTCAAATTCTGTCCATTTTATTACAATATTCAAATATTAAATGCCGTTTTGGTGCTGTTTGAGGTGGAGTGACAGATCGCTGTGAACTGATCATCTCCTCCGCTTTAATAGCAGTTACAGCATGAAATAAACATGAATGAACATCTGAAGGTGTTAAAAGAGAGTATAACTTACCGAAATCTGTATCCTGTCTCATGTAATCGCTCAATCAGTGTTTCAAACGTGGAAAGATGACAATAGCTTGTAAACAATGTTTCACAAATCGTCATATTTACCTCAGAAAAACATATTCGGTGACCATGAACTCATTAGTCAGCTAGAAAAATTTACTCTAGAGAGGAGCATTTAGCTAAATATGCACCATATAACATATTCATTATAATGTTTTTTACTGTTCTTCAATATTTAATTTATGTTTGAATAAATTCGTCAAGTTTTTGCGACAACCACAATTTTTATGTTTATATTTAAAAAAAAAACAGAATTGGAGTAGAAATATAATTATGTAATTTAAAGTTAAAATTAGTATTATAACTTTAATATTACAAAAACTTTAAGCATATTTTAAGTGTTTGTATACAAATCAGCAAATTTCAACCTTTTTTTTCCTTGAGAAAATTTGCCATGAACTGTACATGATATATATCCAAAATAATCAATATTGAATTGGAATCGAAACTAAATCGAATCGCAAGTTTGTGAAAGATAATCGAATCGAATTGTGAAATTTGTGTCAAAACCCAGCCCTATTATATAGCAGTCGGCTCGACCCCTTTTGGCAGGTTGAAGCGCCATTTACATGAACGTGAACAAATCAGGCTTCAGTATCAGAGTAAACAGGAGTTTACCCCATAAGCGTACAACGCAATGCTCATTCCCTTATCTTAGGGAACCGAGGTTACGAAAGTAACCAGAGAGATTTGTCCTCTTTCAAATAGAAACTCCTGCTGCACTAGAGCGACTGTCACAGAATGAAAGGGGAACATCACAATCATCACAAAATGATGTTTCAGAAAATTTCCAGGTCTCAGCTGTTATGCATGTTTATCTGAAATAATGAAAGTTGGTTAAAAAGCTTTACACACTTACTTTTATGAACAACAAGAGGGAGAACAATGCTTGTATTTCCTGATTTCCAAGAAATGTCACATAATTTTTGTAAAATGTATAAGGAAAAGGTCATTAAGGCTAAAGCCATCTCTGAAGCAAATTAATAAAATTTAGTTATATTTTACTAAATTGCTTTAAATAAAATTAATAGCAATTTAGTAAAATAATCTACAAATATGCTAATGGAATAGCTGCTAATTGCTAATTATTTTAATTAAATTCTATTATTTATTTGACTAAAAACAGTTAAAATAAAATTTAACATTTAAATTATTATTAAAATAACTTAAATTATTAAAATAATACAAATTATAATACATTTAATAATAATATATAATATAATTAATAATACTATATTTTAATTATAACATCTTATAATTAATTATAATAAAAACCTTAACCAAATAATAATGGTATCTTATAATTTAGGATAATAATAATACTGTATAATTTATTATAATAAAAATCGTATAATTAATTAACGAACATTTCAAAATGTACAAATTACAGAATATAAAAAAAATATTTTGATATTTCTTTTAACTACACATTTTCACTGGAATGTTTTACTATTCATTGGTATTTTTTTTATTGTATAACATTATATAAATGCAATATCGCCCTCGCACTCAGTTTAAGCTGGGTTGTGATTTCCTGTGGCATTCAGCTGCTAATATTCAGTACTAAATGTGATTTTGTGTGAGTTACTTGTTCTTCTTTAGTGTAGAGCTCACAGCACTCATCCAGGGTGCAGCTGTGCTGTTGAACGTGGTGTTTTTGTTGAGCACGAACACTTTCCGAGTCCTTCACCACCTCCTCTTGGATGTTACCAAACAGGCTGCACACAGACACACAGTAACACCAGGTCATTGGACCGTCACGCTTGTATTGCTGTCTCGATGTGCTTTAAAACGAAGTGTGGATGGAATGTTCTGTATTTTCACACATACTCAAAAGGAAGTGAAAGATTGCATTACCAGTCTTTGATTCTGTGCTCCCACTCAACAATGAGCTTCACATGCGGCGGCCCACCTGAGCCGCACAGCTTTAGAGCTCTGAGGAGATAAAGACAAAGCCAAAGGGATTGTGTTAAAAGAGCTTCTCACGCATACACAAATATACACGCAGACATACACATTTAGAGGTTTTAAAAAAATACTCAATACCCAGTACATTCTCAGGAAAAGTTAGAAAGCCACTGCATGACCATGACCACGTATGAATAACATTTGAGCAAAGAAAAACAGTTCCTGGCAAACGGCTTTGCATAGACACAGAGAAGATGGACGTTTAAGGCATAATGTACAGTCGTATTACTAATTACACAGCTTTTAACCACATAAATAATGACGAGGACATTAAATGTTATTTGAGAAGAAACTTCTTTTACCTTTACAATTTTACCTGTTTATTATCTTAAATCCATTACAGTGTTCTGACAACAAGACTGTTAATACTGAAGTCCCCCAGTTTAATTTTACAGTAAATACAGTCGATAACTGAGGCACAAAATGTATTTGAATGAAAGCTCCAGTCCCAAATACCTGGATAAACGGTATGTTAATGACAATGTTGCTAATGCAATGGTTGTTATTGGGGAATAACGGAATCACGGAATGTTGATTCCAATCCGAATCGAGTATTCCAGAGTGCTGTGTAATAAGCTACCTTATCAAACACCACTGTTGTGAAATTATTAAGAACAAACCCACCACAGTTACTACAAAATGGTAAAATATGACATATTACAAAACGTAAGGATAATACTCTCCAATCCTGATCAACCTGTAACTGCAGCACATCTAGAATATGAACAAGAGAATCATGAAGAGAATGTCAGCAGGAAGATGTGCAGGAAGACGTTAAGATGATTATGAGATTAGTGTCAATATTTGAAGGTTTCGAGGGTTAAGGACATCATTTAACCCTGTGTGCTTTAAAAGGCTCCTCGAGGGCTGTAGAAATTTTATGAGGGTGATAAATGTTGGCGGCCACTCAGAGGTTTCTTTTGATGTTTAGGATAAAAAAAAAAAGTATCATAAATTCAGTAGCTTCTCTGATGCCTCTACCTGTAAATACAGTATGAATTATTAAGCGTTGCTAACTATGAATAATGAATAAAGTTATATTGATTGTTTGTTTAATTCATAAAAATGTTAACTGTTTATTTTAGAGTCTGTTTTATTAGAAAACAACCTATGAACTGGATTGCTGTTACTGGCACCTCTGAGAAAGATTTATATATAAAATGTATATTCTGTTCTGATCCATGTCTGTATGAACACACACACACACACACACACACACACAATACTACCTGTCCACTGCAGGGTGATAAAGTGGCCGTCCGTCTTGGGGATTTAAGTAGCTATAAGCTGCAGATCCCCCAACAACACGAATCTTGAACAACACCCTGAAATTCTGAAATGAAAAACATGGAGATGTTAGTAGAAAAAGGCCAAAGAAGCATAAAACATTGAGCAGTTGCTTTTGCAATTACACTAATACTTCAATATTGGCATTGTGATATTGTTAACTAGTTAGAAATATCAAGACAGAAAAGTGATGTGAGATTATATGAGAGGGTGTTTCTTTCAATCATATTTAAAACTGACAACACTAAGCAACAAAATAAATGATAACAGTGATGCTTATATACATATATACATACATACATACAATTTAAAATACTGTCTTCTATTTGAATATATTTTCAAATATAATTTATTCCTGTGATGCAAAGCTGAATTTTTCAGCAGCCATTGCTTAGCCTTCACTGTCACATGATCCTTCAGAAAACATACTTTGGTGCTAAATAAACATTTCTTCTTATTACCAATGTTGAAAATAGCCGTGCTGATTAATATTTTTGAGTAAACCGTGATACAGGATTCTTTGATGAATAGGAAGTTCAAAAGTTCATTTATTTGAAATCTTTCGTAACAATGTAAATGTCTTTACTGTCACTTTTAATCAATTTAAGTCAACCTTGATGCATAAAAAAAGATATCTTTCAAAATCTTACTGACCCCAAACTATATATATCTGTATATCTGTTTGCAGGCCCTCTGTAGTACCTTTATGGACCCACAGGGGTCCATAGACGCCTACTAAAAGACGCCCTTGATGCGGACTGACACGGTTTTATTCTGGCTGGTGTGTCTAAAAACACACAGCAGGGGGAACCAATCAACTGCTGAAAAGCAACAGGAATAACTACAAGAATGTAAGAGGAAGGAAGCAGATGTTTTAGAGGAAGTGATGGCATTTTGTGAGAGACTTTACTTTGAAACCTAAAGATCTTGAATTGTGATTGTCTTTGGTGGGACTGACTGTTCAAAGTTTGCACATATTTTGTATTTTCTTGCATCCATAGCTTGTATTTACAGCTAAACTCTCCATCAGCTAAATTAACTATGGTTTAACTATAACCTCCGTCAAGTATGGCAGTTGATCTTACATGTGCCTGTGATCCATTGATCATTAGATAGTAGAGTTTACTGAGGATGCTCTGCTGTAGCTGGTCCCACGACACTGACCTGTCCTCTCTCATCAGAAATGGAGGACCGAATCTGCAGATAAACAGATATCAGATTAGTGTGTTAATATGGATGATGTTGATGTTTTTTTGTTGTTGTTTTTTTGCATGCTTGTATATTGTTTTATGCATTATGTTTCAATGTTTATAAAGCACCATGAGAGGTCCTTTTAAACGTCCTTTATAAAATAAACTGTATTATTATTTAAATACATGTGATACATGGGAGACCGGGGCTAGTTGTCACACTTTTACGGGATAGGTTTATTTTTGACAGTCAAGTTTCTATATAGACATATACCTTAACATTCTGATGACAAAAAGCTATTGAACATTTCCATTATTGCCTAAGAAAAAAACTATACTGTTCATTGAACACGTTGACCTAAAAATTAAAATAGAATTTAATATTATTTTAGTATCACTGAGATTCTATTATAGTTTTAATAATAGTAGTTTTTATTTTTATTTTTATTTAATTTTCAATTAAAGTTTTAGTAATTTAAATAAAGTTTTTGTCATTTTTATTCGTTTTTTTTAATATGTCTGTACAGATTATTATTAATTTTAATTTTAGCTTTTAGTACATCAAGTTAAACTAAATACAAATGAGAAATGTTGCCTGAAATAAAGTAAAAACATTTTTATTATATTTTGTTTCAGTTAACATTTATTTTTTAGTATTGCAGTTTTAGTTAACTATAGTAACCTTGTACTGAGTTAACCTCAACCAACGTTAAAAATGCTACAGTTCAGCTAAATCTTACATTGTCCCTCCCACATTAAACCATTTAAATTACATAAAACAGCTTTGCAATGTTAGCTTAAAAGTATTTGGATACATGTTATGGAACTCATGTTATTATCGACAAGGATTAAAAAACAACAATCAGTTTTAAATAATACGAAACAGGGGTCTTGCACAATCTCTCCTTCCACCATGGGGTTCTTGGCCTAAAAAGGTTAAAGATACACAACTGCAAAGACCTTAGTCACTACCTGAAATCACATGAGATTCATATGTAAACACTGGGTCACATTTTGATGTGCATGTTTGTCAGATAAATTACTGCCTGTGTTTGGACACTATGTTCCAGTGTACTCAGCAGTGCCCTTGAAATCCACCCCACCCTTTTTAGTTTAGTGTTTTTTTTTTTTGCGGCAGGAGGCTAGTGATTAAGTTTCCAGATTTCTGCTACAGGACTTGTACAGCATGAATAAAGGAGACAAAACAAACAAAAGTGAGCTGAGGGAAAGCAAGCCTTTCAGAATGTGATAAACACGTAATTGTGTTGGGGTTTCGCCTCAGCCAAAAACAACGGTGGGAGTTTTCCCTGACAGGAGGCAGAGAGAGAACTGAGATCTGAACAAACATGCTTTGATGCTGTTAACGTCACACATCTCGCCCCAGGCAACAACACGGGGAGGCTTCACCAAATTATAAAGCAATAAAGTGTCTGTCCGTCCATCTATCTAACTATGCTTGACACCACACAGTTTAAACATATTCTGGACATAAAAAATAGATAAAAATGATCATAAAACAGCATTTGCAAACAATTTCACTTCAGTAAGGTGGTGAGGACAGTTTTGAGGTCAAATTCACCTTTGACAGCATCTTATTGCAATAGTCTCAAATAAATGGTGCTTTTTCAAATGCATCACTATTTGCTATTAGTGCATTATGGTAATTGTTATTAAATGACTGCATTACATATAGGCAAGATTTTAATAGCCCCAAACAATGACTAAATAGCTATTTTGTTCTAGGTGAACATTATTTAACCCCTTTTGGCCTAAGTTAAGTCAGCTGGAAAGGAAAGTAGGATAGAAAGACATCACGTATTGATTAAAGATTACAAAGAGAAATATTTTTTTCGATAAGGTCAAATTCACCTTTTGACAGCATCTTATTGCAATAGTCTCAAATAAATGGTCCTTTTTCAAATGCATCACTATTTGCTATTAGTGCATTATGGTAATTGTTATTAAATGACTGCATTACATATAGGCAAGATTTTAATAGCCCCAAACAATGACTAAATAGCTATTTTGTTCTAGGTGAACATTATTTAACCCCTTTTGGCCTAAGTTAAGTCAGCTGGAAAGGAAAGTAGGATAGAAAGACATCACGTATTGATTAAAGATTACAAAGAGAAATATTTTTTTCGATATTCTTTGGAATAACATATACTGAAAAATCATGCACAATAAGACCAAAAATTTATTCAATCAATTTAATAGGGTAAATTTAGATTTTATGTTGACTTTAAAGATAGACATGCTGAAATTGCTACTATAAGCCTACAACCAGCAACTAGCAACAAACAAAATCAATGTGGACACAACAGAGAAACTCTTTGCTGACTTTTCCACTATGTTTGATGTTGCACACTCTAAACATCAAAAGAATGTTTTCCTGCAATATACCTGCTCCTGTGATGATCTTAAAATGACAGTAAAGTCCTCTGGGGTAGAAAACTCCATAGGGAACCTGATATTCTTTCTATAATCCATTTTATTTTATGTGAACTCTGCAGTGCTTCCTGTCTATACAAGTGCCCAACTGCTAATTGCATCGATTAGAAAATATAGTTTATCCATCTTAATGTTAATACTTCCTAAAAAGTGTTATTTTAATATGATTTATATACTATTATAGCATTTATTAATATTTTGAATTAGTGTTCATTTTTATATTTTCAGTTTTTATTTTCATTTTAGTTTTAGTAATGATGTGCTTTTGTAATTTTTTATTAGTTTTTGTGTTTTATTTCATTTGAACTTATTTTATTGCTGTTAATTGCCATGGCAACATTTCTAATCGAAAATACCCTTCATCATTTACATGATTCATGTAATGTATTTTGAATGTGGCGGGACAAGAAACATTAACAGAAATATTTCTGACATGCTAGGCATATGATTAAGAGTGAATGTGTGCATATTTTAAAATTAAAATATTATTTGCAAATAGTTCAAACGCATTACAATACATTGTAGTTCTTTTACTATTTTTATTTATTTAATTTGAATTAATTTAATTAAGTTATTCCCTTAAATCTCCCCTAGTTAAAAATATATACAAAAATGTACTTTATATACCAATGTTTAAGATATGGTTACGGCCTTGTTATGACATCTGCCTAGTCTCATTGTAAGTTTCTATATTCAAACATTCCCAATTAATGAACTCATGACTACAGCTGTATGTCAGATCTAGTCCTTTCCACACTCTAACTTTGCAGTGATAGGAATATCACTTTTATCAGTCTCTGGAGAAAATCAATCAAACTATCACTGCCTTCAAAATGACATGTACTCACTCTAGCTCATCTGTAAGAGACGAACATATGTTCTGAGCCTTGCTCTCTCTCGTTCTCTCTATGACATCCTTTAAAGTGAGGGAGAAACTCACATTACAAAAAGCCATGGAATGAAATTAGATTTCTGGAGGCATTCACACCTAAGAGAGTATTGATCTCTGAGCGATTGTCACTGTCACTGTGTGTCTGAAGGATCGCTCTGATGTGACAAACGTCAAAGAATCTGTGAGAAGCTTTTAGAGCAAAAGTGAAAAGTTGAGGTAAAGTTGTCACTATTGATACCTGCCAGCTTTACGTGGCATAAAGAGGCATGTTTTTGTTCTCTGAAGTCCACTTTTAATGCTAGTTCAGATCATTTTCACCCTTTGTGACCCCTTGAAATTAAACCTTTAAAATTTATTTTTGTAAATAAACTTTGTTACGATTGGCTAATCTCATATAGTGATAATCTAGTCAGTTTTTCCCCTCCTGTTTTTTAAAGGAATGAACACTTTTATTCAGCAAGGATGCATGAAAAGTGACAGTAAAGACATTAATAATCTTACAAAAATTTATATTTCAAATAAATCCTGTTTTTTCCCCCAACTTTCTATTCATCAAAATATCCTGGAAAAAAATTTATCACAGTTTACACAAAAATATTAAGCAGCACAACTGTTTTCAACATTGATAATATTAAGAAATTGTTTCTTGAGCAGCAAATCAGCATATTATAATGATTTCTGAAGGGTCATGTGACACTGAAGACTGGAGTAATGACGCTGAAAATTCAGCTTTGCATCACAGGAATAAATTACATTTTATAATATATTCAAACAGTGATTTTACAGTGTATTAATATTTTACAATATTACTGTTTTTACTGTATTTTTGATCAAATAAATGCAGCCTTGGTGAGCATTAGACACTTTAAAAAAAACATTTAAAAATCTTCACGACCCTAAACTTTTCAACGGTACTGTATAAATATAAATATAATATATTATTTTAGTTTATTGTATAATATAATATAAATATATATTTTATAATATATCTATATAAAATATAAATATATTTTTCAATATTTTTAACATTATGACGAGAAAAAAAGAACAACGCAAGATATTAAACCATATGTGAATATGTTTATGAAGTAGAATATTGTAGAAAATTTTCAAATAATCCAGTCAGAGTTAATAATGCTGGCAATAGACATGCTTGAATGCCAGTAAACTGAACTGTATACACAATATAAACGTAATTTTACATCTTACATCTGCACAAAATGACAAAAAATACAAGTGAACTTGAACTAAGTTACGGCTTAGAATGAGTTGTGAATACGGTCTTTCTGTAACAACTTAAAGATGTACAAATAACTAAATGTTTCACAACATTGTATTATAATAGTTTCACTAATATGTTATTTCAGTAGTTTTCATATATGAGGATACATGTTTAAATTAATAGATAAGTATTTGGTTTAATTTTGCAACTAAAATTACTTCTTGTCAACTAAAATGTTATTTCTTTTGACTAAAATTAGTTGCCATTTTAGTCTGAATAAACTTGACAAATATAAATGAATATGACATGGCAAAATATTGACAAAGTTTAAATGATTTTTTCTAGGGCTAACATTCATGCAAATTCATTTTTAACGGCACTAATTTTATTAATGCGCGATTAATGCAGCGTGCATTTTCTGTTTCAGGGTTCCCGCGGGTCCTTAAAAAGTCTTAAGAGGTCTTAAATTTAATTGTATCATATTTAAGGCCATAAAAAGTCTTAAATGGTACAAGAAAGTCTTAATTATGATTTCAAGAGGTCTTAAATTTGGGGAGGGAAAGACAAGAATTGTGATATGGCTTAATGTGACGATTAAACTTTAAAAGGCGATGATTTCATTGAATAAATATGTGCACTGCACGTTTCAAAGTCCGCTGCTGTGCTGCTTTGTTTACAGTCTGAGAAACCTCTATATTTCTGCCGTTCCGAAAGTGCCATCTGCTGGCAGAGAATGAATTTGCATTTTCAATAAGTCCTGTTTTTGTTCAGACCAATGCGAACATCCATGTTTTTATGCAGCAAACACACATTTGTAAATGTGAACTAGTAGATCGATAAGAAGATAATGCATTATAAAAATCTAAACAATTAAGCCAGTAAAATATAGTTATATGGTATTTAATATAATAATTGTTTAAATTAATATAATAATTGATACTTTTGTTTAAATTTTTTAAAAATGATTTAAAAAACGTTTTGTTTTTGTGAAAACCTGTATCTGAATTCTTTATGCTCTATGTTGAGTATGGTTTCACTAATAATAAACATACATTTGCATAAAGCATCCATATCAACCCATGTTGATTAGAGTATTAAAAACTTGAAAAGTATTAATTTAAGGTACATTTAAAATGTGCGATTAATCACGAGTTAACTCATGACAATCATTCGATTAATCACGATTAATTCGATTAAATGGTTTAATCGATTAACAGCCCTTATTTTTTCACCAAAAGACAAAAAACTGTCAAAAAATGCAGCATTTTTTAGGGTACCTCACTGCCTGCTGTCCTGCTCCGGCTGCATTACACACCAACAGCAAGATCTTCACCATCCCATCGGCCCGGTTCAGGAACTCCGAGGACAGTGCTCCGGACGCTGCCAGTCTGTGACCCTCCGGCCCAGACGAGGTGTACGGAGAGGACGGAAGACTGTGGTGGAACCCTGGGATGAGAGGGAGAACCAAGGAGAGGTAGAGGTCACCTCCTAAAACGCCTAATCTGTTGGCAGATTTATTGTCTGTGGCTCCATATAGCCGAATGTCAAATTTTATTGTATGACAAAACAAGGTGACATATGCACGGATAAAGAGAGGAAGAGAGTGATAAGAGAGAGAGAGACAGATGGAGACATGCAAATAGTGCACAGCAGACAGCAGACTGAACAGAGTGGGGTGTATGATCTGACGCCAGCCTTCACACACATACACATACATACTAAATGGATGTCAAAGTTTCAGATGATGTCTTCCAAATAAAGTTCGACTGGACAAGAAATTAAAGTCAGTGTAAAGCTAAATATGTGTTCTGAGTTTGTCACACCACAGAAAAATGTGTTATTAACCACCCAGCCAAATTTGAATGATAAAAAAATGCCAATTAAATAGAATAAGGTGTCAAAATCTTGAAAAAATAAGCAGTATTCTCAGCTCTCAAACGCTGGGGGCGTGTCCGCTGTCGGGGCTAAACCATGCCCACTCGCGGGAAAGCTGCTGTCTTTCTCAACTGCCAAATACCAATACAACCTGAATGGATGCTCCCTCTAGCAGCTTAATTTAAATAAGGAGACCGAGCTGTTTTGTAAATGATCTCAACCACGTAATATACGTGATGAAGGCATCGCTAACTAGTAAACTGTAGGCTGTAGTAACCAACAGTAATTTTTTATTTTTTTTAATATTTATTTTTGGCGTTTTTGCCCTTTATTGATAGGATAATAGTGAGACAGGAAGCGAAGTGGAAGAGAGAGGGGGGATGGGATCGGGAAAGGTCCGCGAGCCGGTAACCACCCAGCCAAATTTGAATGATAAAAAAATGCCAATTAAATAGAATAAGGTGTCAAAATCTTGAAAAAATAAGCAGTATTCTCAGCTCTCAAACGCTGGGGGCGTGTCCGCTGTCGGGGCTAAACCATGCCCACTCGCGGGAAAGCTGCTGTCTTTCTCAACTGCCAAATACCAATACAACCTGAATGGATGCTCCCTCTAGCAGCTTAATTTAAATAAGGAGACCGAGCTGTTTTGTAAATGATCTCAACCACGTAATATACGTGATGAAGGCATCGCTAACTAGTAAACTGTAGGCTGTAGTAACCAACAGTAATTTTTTATTTTTTTTAATATTTATTTTTGGCGTTTTTGCCTTTTATTGATAGGATAATAGTGAGACAGGAAGCGAAGTGGAAGAGAGAGGGGGGATGGGATCGGGAAAGGTCCGCGAGCCGGGACTCAAACACGGGACGCCCGAAGCGCAATGGCGCTACATGTCGACGCGCTGCCCACAAGGCTATCGGTGATGACTGTAACCAACAGTAATGACAGGAACTTGCGATTGAGCGGTGAACCACTGATGCTAATGCGCTCTAGGTATTAGGCGTGTTCAGCTTGAAGCAGCGCTGCGCAGACTGATCGGTGTATGACAACAAAGTACTGTGAAACCGATTCGAAAGCGTAAGGAGCGTCTGCTCTCTATAGCTCTCACTGTACTTTGATGTCACACACCGATCGGTCTGCACAGCGCTGCTTCAAGTCAAACACACCTCTTTATAGTGTTAGGGGAGAGGCCATGCTCAGTGGCTCCAGTGCGTCACCAACACATGATTTCAGGCCCGCCCAAAAAATCCTGAACACAAAAATAGTGAAAAACGGTTTAACGGTGTAACTCCACAATTCAGTATTGCAAAGTTCACAGTCTTTGTAACGTGTTTCAGCAATACATTTCTAACATTTCTAAATGTGTTTAGAAACAATTCTCTGAATCGCCTTTTCACGGACTTTAAAGGTGCACTAAGCGATCCAAACGCTGTTGATATTTGAAAGTACCAAAACAAACACGCCCATACCCCGACAGGACCTCGCCCCTATTTTGATATCTACGCCCCACACGTATGTACACAACCCTGGCATAACGACAATTACGGAAGCGAAGATGACACACAAGCATATTCAAACAAACGCCAACAAAATAAACGTTACTCACCTATCAAAAACAAACAATGCAACCTCGGCGTCCGATTCTAGGCCTTCCCGCTCCTTGAGTTCACTCCACCGCTGGAAAGCTGCTCCGATATTTACGCGGATCCTACCTCTTGCCTGATCGTAACCTTTCTTTTTAATGTTTTGTTTCTCCGATATTTTCCTCTTTATCCTCCAATTCTCTCTATCTATAGTCGATCTGATAATATCCGTCTGTGCACTCAAATTGAGCGCTCTCTTCTCTCTATCATTACAAGACACGCCCCCTTACTGCTGATTGGCTACAAGTGTGTTTTGGGACTCGGTCCGACACTGTGGTCAAAAGCGTTTTTCAAAAATTTTTTAGTGCACCTATAAGTACCCAGAACAAACTAACCAAAACAAGCCAAAGGCTGGCATTTTATTTCTTTTCCAAAAGTCACCCAGTTAAATTGATCAGGGACAGAATAGCCTCATATCTTCAAGGTGACATCATTAAAAGCATAAGTGTGTTATATCTGCACCTTGAGCATCAACAAACAGAACTGGAACTTTGAAAGGGTTTTAAAGATGCTCCTCATTGGACAAACAAACTGTCCCCCCTCAGACTCATGCAATTGGTTGAGCCAATGTTGTTGTGTCGGGCCAGTCTGGATGTGCAAAAAGAGGCATAATGACTATACTTTTCAGGAGTACTCCGCTGTTCAAATGTCTGGGGTCATATTTTCTTTCTTTCTTTTTTTTTTTTTTTTTTGAAGGAAATTGATAAAAAAGTATCACAGTTTCTACAGCAATACTAGGCAGCACAACTGTTTTCAATATTGATAACAATGTTTTCTTCAGCAGCAAATCAGCATACTATAATGATTTCTGAAGGATCATGTGACACTGGAGTAATGATGCTGAAAATTCAGCTCTGCATCACAGAAATAAATTACATTTTTAAACGTTCAAATAGAAAACATTTACTTTAAATTGAAATACTTCACAATATTACCGTTTTTACTGCATTTTTGACCAAATAAATGCAGCCTTAGTGAGCACAAGATACTTATAAAAAGAGACTTATCAAAAGCATAAAAAAATCTTACTCCAAATCAACTTCAAACTTTAAAAACAGTAGTGTTTATTTATAAATCAATGAATTAGAAGCATCAAACTGGCTGCAAAATAGCAAACAAACACGTTAGTATCATACGCAGTGTTGGGCAAGTTACTCTGAAAATGTAATCAAATTACTGATTACTGGTTACTCCTTTTAAAAGTAATCACGTTACTGTTCTGATTACTTCATTTCAAAAGTAATTAGTAATTAGTTACATTACTAGTTACGTTACTTTTTTCTCCATGAAATTTATGAAATTCCAGCATACACGCTCCCGATAAAACTCACACCAGCACTCGCCCATCTTGTCCTGAGCCGCGCTCTGTTGCGTCGGGTCTCGCGGGAGCAGGTGTCTAATCCACTGGCACTTGACTCGACAGTGTGTGTGCTACATCCTTTTTACAATATATTATAAAACACTGCATTCTGTCAGCAATGTAACGCGGCAGTAACGTATAGAGACCTCGGCTTGTAACTATACTCTAATTACTATTTTGAAAATTATAACGCGTTAAATTACTCCATTACTAAAAAAGTAATCAAATTACAGTAACGCATTACTAAGTAATGCGCTACTGCCCAACACTGATCATATGTCATGCAAGTGAGCAACGGGCCATTCATTGGTATATAATAAGGAAAAATAAGCAATTCTCTCTGGATCTTAATGTCATAGTCTGTCTTGCTACTATCTGACAAAGCCCCTTTCAATCATTCACTCTCATCTGCATAAACACTGGCCTATGACTCTGCTTCACGATTTATGGCAAATCAACTTGACGATGACGATCAGCAAGACCGTTACACATTATGAACACATTACAACAGGAAGGTCACATGTGCCATCAGGGACAGATGGAGAGCTGGCTGGCTTTTTAATCAAGAAGAGACATTTTTATGGTTGAACATCAGGACAGCTCTGTTTCCCAGCATTCCGTCTCAAGGTCTTTTCATATCCGGTTTTCAAAATGAAGAATGGGAAGGTGTGACCTGTGCTGACTTTAAGTGGCTACGCTCATGCAATCTTTCTTCTTTTCTGTCACTTGACGAACCCCACTGAATAGGTTTGAGGTTATCACTCAACAGTAACACTGTGAGATTGTTAATTAAACACCTCTCCTCTCCACAGATCTCCGCTGCACAGAGCACCGCCACAGAATACCTGGACCTAATAGAAGAAATACCTAAGGAAACTAGACAGAACCTGGTCTCACCCATGCATTTGGGGCTGAAATGATTAGTCAAAATGATCAATAACAAATATTTTTGTTGTCGAATAGTCCTTTAATCTCACGTGACCTAATGTAAGGACCTGCAATAACACGGTTTGCGCTGTAGCACAAGACTATAAATTCAGCCCTCCTGCATGCAATCCAATAGACAAAGACACACACGGCGCTTATGAAAGCATGCCAGAGTGCAGCTGAACCAGTAGAGTGTGGGAAATTTTTACAAAACAACAAGCAAAAAATGTTTTCATTCTTCAGTTGGGGTAAAAAGAAGCTTGATATACAACGGTTTATTGTTAGCGAATAGGGGTGTGAGTATCGGTACCGAACGGTTCACGGGGCAAATTCCAAATGGAAGTGATCATCCCTATCCCCTTGGAGTTGGGACTTTGGAGTGAGAAGGGCACGTGCGTGCCATTATGTAGTCGTTTGGAACAGAGGCGTCAAGCCCATTCAAAGTGATTTCTTTTCAGATTTCTGAGCCAAGTGCATTTTGAATGCAACTTCCAAAAGACAAAAATAGCTGAACAACATTTTTTTATATTTGATACAATCGCACCGGTGTGATTAGATTGTTCAGTGCAGCACAGCATCAGCTGCTAAATACAAATCTGCGTTCGCTGGCTGGCGCTGAGCCAGAGACAGACACGTTTTTACAGTGCTGCGCATTATAACCAATCACACACGATTCTGTTGAGCTTATAAATTGTGTAGTTATAGATTACACTATTGGTCTACTTTGCCTATCACCATTGATAAAGCATAATCTATAAAGGTGCAAAATGCATTTACTTACACATATTTGAGAATCGAGATATTTCTAGATATAGGCTAGGTAACACATTTGGAAATATTTCGAAACAAATAAATAAATAAATAAAACATAAGCCTATATCAGTTATACAGTGCTATCATTATCTTCAGCTGGGATGTTCTCGTGACAACGCAGCACGGTGTCCGTCAGCAGATTCACTGATGGACACCGGCATAAAAAAATATACATTTTATATTTTAAAAAGTTATATATTAGTTTTTATATATTGTATAGCATATTTTAAAAACTTTTAAAAATATAAAATGTATGTTTATTTGCAACAGTTATGCTAACAACAATAAAAAGACATTTATGACAGTAAAACAGCGACATCTGCTGACAGACACCATGCTGCGTTGTCACGGGAACATGCCAGCTGAAGAAAATGAGGAAATTACATGCTCCCTTTGCCAAGTGCATTCCAAACGACTACATAATGTCATGCACATGCCCTGCTCACTCCAATGTCCCCACTCCAAGGGGATAGGGATGATCACTTCCATTTGGAATTTGCCCTGAGAACCGTTCGGTACAGATACTCGTACCAGTGTTCTGACAAATAATGCTACCTATCAGATTATGCTACCAACACTGTATTTATCCTACTGTTAGGGTAGGTTTAGGGTTGGGGTAGGTGTACATGTTAATAAAGCCTCACACCTTATTAATATCGTGCTGGAAGCAAAATCTGATAGGTAGCACTTTTCGCTATCGAATTATGCTACCATCTGTTTTAATGGGAGGTAGCAAAATCTGACAGGGTAGCACAAATCGTCCGAACACCGGCACACCCCTATTAGCGAACATTCCTACACTGCTGAGAGCTGTGATGCTGCATAGATGAATGTGTAAATATATGCTGCACGCTTTTCTCTTTATATAATATTCTCAATAATAAAATAAACATACAACAAACATGACAGCGGTGCGAAAACAGCAGTTCAGAAAGCATCAGATCACTGTGATGTGTATATGTCTGCACAAGCTCTGCAATCGGCACTCCAGTAAAGTCATGTCACGTTTATTTATATAGCACCTTATGCAATAGACTGCTTTAAAGCAAGAAGCTTTACAGTATTAAACATGAAAAAACAGTGTCAATGTCACTTTCAGTTAGAATTACACCTTGATTTTTACTATAAAGCAGCTCTGTATGTACAGTTGTGGTCAAAATTTTACATACACTTTGCAGTATCTGCAAAATATTAATTATTTTACCAACATAAGAGAGATCATACAAAATGCATGTTATTTTTTTTATTTAGTACTGACCCGAATACGATATTTCACATAAAAGACATTTACACATAGTCCACAAGAGAAAATAGTTTAATTTATAAAAATTACCCCGTTCAAAAGTTTATATACTTGATTCTTAATATTGTGTTGTTATCTGGATGTTTTTTTTCCCCCCCCTAATTTAGCCCAAATTGTATGGAAAAAAATGTGTTGGCCATTTTATGACGCTATATAGTGAAATTAAACGCTCCGATGTCTGTGTTGATTGGTTTGAGTTAAAAAATATATTTAATCATAGTGCTGTCAAAATTAGCGTGTTAACGCATGTGATTCATTTAAAAAAAATTTTTTACTCAATTAACGCAGGGGTGGAGCTAGGGCTGCCCACCCCACTCACAACTGCAGCTTCTGTCTCTTTTGTCTTGATAAGTATTGCATTTATTTAGACGCAGAACGTCTTTATGACCACATCAAATGGGAGACTTTTCAGACACGCACTCCAACTTCAGTGCCAGGCGCTAGTCAAATGAGCATGGAAAATGTACAAGTGATGAGGAAACTTCAGTGAACTTCGGTCAGATGAGATGTTGTCAGCCCATATGTCAGTAAAAATTAATATTCCTGTCCTGTCAGCCGTTATACTGTGCGCGTAGCACATGCTCTTCAATTGCACGCACAAATGCAGTGGCGCGCGCTGTATATAATTTCATATTAAAGCGCAAATGAAACTACGAGCATGCAATGTCATAACTATGACGTCAGATAAGTCATTAAGTTACCAAAAAGGTGATTAAAGTTGCCTTAAAACTGTGCATATGTGTAAGTATTTATATATGAGACACATTTAAGAACATGTCTCTGAAATGCAGTGACTTTCAAAACTTTCCTGGAGCAGCCCAGCACTGTCTCCCTCATCTAACAAACCCGATTCAACTCGTCAGCTCATTAGTAGAGACTTTAAGACCTGAAGTGGGTCAGAAAAAGTAAAGAGTTGTGAGAAAATATGATGCGTGTCAGATCCGTGTCATGTTCAGCAGCTGCAGCTCAAAGCAGCCAAAATAACCTAATAACCAGCTCCTGTGATGTCTGTTAATCAAACAACAAACGGAAAAGAGGAAATCACTAACTTTTGTAGCTTTAAGGATTCATCTATATTTAATTTAGAATTTAGTGTTTGATAACTATTCAATTTCTGTATATTTCCTACTTGCTGAATGGCACAGGTAAATGACATTTATTATAATGGTTTTATGTGAATATTGTTTTAAGGTCACTTAAATTAGAAGTTGTTATTTTTTAAAGTGTAATAAATGTTAAAATGTATATCTCAGTCAATTGTTAAATATTAGGGGGAAAAAAACAATTTTCTAGAGACATCAGTAGTATTGGTATCAGTGATAAAAGAGTCAGTCATAAAAAAGATTCCAAAAAAGATTCCATTAAACAAATATTATGAATATTTGAATGACTGGGGAGCACAAATATGTGAATGTTAAATTATTGCATTATAAAAGTATATTTAAAAACTTTTATGTTAGGTGGGATTAATCGTTTGACAGCACTAATATAAATCAGAAATATATTACAATTAAAAAAAAAAAGAAAAGAAAACATTTAGGAGATCTAAAAGGTATCATTACTCATAACTATTTATTTAAATACTGTACTTATACCAAAGTTGCAAAACGTTTGCATGACTGTGTAGAATTTTTTTAAATGTATTTGTAATTCTGTAAGACTACTCTTCCTATCTTGTGTTGCTAATTCAATTCACATTGTCATGAACTGAAAGTGTGCCTGTTATGAATTTGGCCCAACCCTGGTGAACACAGACTTGGCCCCACTTTACAGCGATGATAGAGCAATGATATCTCAGATCATTATCTAGTCTCATGTACACGCCATATAGTTAAAGCTGCAAATTCAACTCCTTGTTACAAATATGGTAGAACCATCACTTCTACCACAAAAGACTACTTTGTAAATAATCTTCTTGTCTTGTCTCAATTTCTCAGCAAGTCCGATAGCTCAGAAAAACTTGATGTTGTAACAGAAACTATGGACTCTCTCTTTTCTAGCACTTTAGATTCGGTTGCTCCTTTACGCTTAAAGAAGATTAAGGAAAACAGCCCGACACCGCGGTATATCGAGCACACTCACACCCTAAAGAGAGCATCATGGAAAATGGATCACAGCTGGAAGAAAAAAAAAAACTAGGTGTTTCGTATTGCATGGAGGAAAAGCACTTCCTCCTATAGAAAAGCCTTAAAAACGTCTTAAAAACGTCTAGATCTGTTTTAGAAGAAAACAAACACAAGCCCAGGTATTTATTCAGTACAGTGACTAAATTAACAAAAAATATAGCATCAAAAAGCGCTGAAATTTCCAAACAGCACAGCAGTAATGACTTTATGAACTTCTTTACTTCCAAGATAGATACTATTACAGATAAAATTATAACCATGCAGCCGTCAGCTACAGTATCGCATCAGAGTGTAATAGGGGTGGGCAATATAGCCTCAAAATTATATCACGATATCTCAAGAATATCTGCGATAATATTTATGACAATATAGAAAAAAAAACATGGAACAACGTTTTATTGGTGATTGCAGCTGGCAGGCAGCAGCATTTATTAGTGCAAACAAAATGAAGGGCATTTTCCAGCCTTTTCCAATGAGCTACTGTCATCGATGACAGACTACCTAATTTGAAGTGTAAATCTATTGTCATAAGGTGGCAGCAGCAGCAGCTGTGTGTTCGACTTGAAGCAGACCGATCGGTGTACAGGGCCGTAGCTGGGGTTTGCGGGGCTCCGGAAGAGTGACTTTATTTACACTGCGTGCGTCTGCGGCGCGTTACGGCTCCGACGCGGCCACTCTAGTCAATAGGCTTTCTTTGAGATGCGCCTCGCCTTGCCTGAAATGTAGGTGAGAGTAGGCGGCTGCAGTGAGGGGAGGAGTAAAATTAGTGCAGGCAAGACGGACAGTTCTGACCTCTCGAAGCACAACAGATACCTACGAGATCAAAGGCGGATATCGCGTTATTCTCACTCATGCGCTGTGTTGCTGATAAACATGATATAATTTCAGTTCTGTTGCTTTTATATTAAAATAACTATGATAAACAAGACACCCAAAGTGCTTGCCATTTAATTCTATATGAAAGGCGTATTTATCATTCATTTTTACTTTAATACAAACATGTATTTTAGATTTTTATAGAAATATGACAACAATAACATATCTCACACAGAGATTGCACTGTTATAGTGTTTGGGAATATTCATGCATAATTTAAACACATAATCACATGAAATCAGATAAAAATTAAGAGAACGCAGCATCACGGTTGTCTGAACCAATGAGCATTAAGCTGTGTCGTCAGCCAGTAGTTTCCCATCATGCTTTTGCGGATGTCGTGTAACGATTAGTCCACTGAGGCGAGCGTAGTTGAAGAACTGAACCCATGTGCAGTTTATTCAAAAGTAATCCAAAATACAAACATAATCTAAACAGAGACTTGACATGACTTGAACAGACTTGACTTCTTTTTAGTTTTATGGCGGATTGCAACCATGACTTATCAGGTGCATACCGCCACCTACTGTATCGGAGTATGCAGTTTATATTAACATGAGCAGGTACCTAGCAGAATATCACATCTATCTGAAGCCTCCGCAATCTAAATAAATTGATGGATTTCTAGCATTAAATCTTCTCTATTAGATTTCATGTTTTGAATACTGTAATGTTATAACGTTATTTCGTCTCGTTTAAATGTTCAAAAAAGCAGCTATTATATAATATCCATTTCTAATGTCGCAAACTAGACTAAATGTCATCAGCTTTCGTCGACTAAACTAGACTAAATGCCATCAGTTTTCGTCGACTAAAACTAGACTAAAATGCTCAGACTTTTAGTTGACTAAAACAATCTTTCCACCACCAAGGCTACTCATTTTCAGAATCATCTCCTGCTGCTTATTTACTGCTGAAATTAGAATTCATCTGTTATTCAGTAATTTAGCATATTTTTTTCCCCATTTTCTTCTCCTTTGCTTTAGTTACCTGAACTGGATGAAAGTGACCTTTATCATTACTAAGCGTAATAATGACTTTCCACTCTTCCTGTTTGTCATCATCAAACCTACTGCTTCCACTAGGTTTAGCTCTGATCTTTTTGATCGTTTGTCTTGGTGTACTCTCTCCTCCACTACTCGCTTCAGACCATGCTTTTTTTTCTTGCCTTTTTAGTTCGGTTAACCTCCATATCTGAAGGCCACCCATCATCATCACCATCTGAATCATAACCCATTGCTACAATCCACCATCTCTTCCAACACGAAGTTCAGTCATCCAGTCCACACTCCTCATCTGTCGCAACTCAGCACCACAGACTTGACTTCTTCTTGTACGATTTTATGGCGGTTGACAAGCCAACTTATGGTGTATTACCGCCACCAACTGGACTGGAGTGTGAAGCAGTCTCTTCCAACACGAAGTTCAGTCATCCAGTCCACACTCCTCATCTGTCGCAACTCAGCACCACAGACTTGACTTGGCAACATGAGGGCTACTTATACCAAACACTAAGGGTCACATGACAAGAATCAACCAATGAGCAAACAGAACTGAGAACCATATGACAGTACCAATCTACCAATCTACCAATGAGGAACAAGACACATGACTTGAACAACCAATCACAACATGACACATACACAGGGCAGAAATACTTGAGGGCAAGGGAAGCATGACACCAACAGCATGAATCAAATTACAAAATAAAAGACATGAAAACAAGAACATGAAACAAAACCCAAAACAGACATTACAAGTCGGTGGAAAGCAACTGCACAATCCTACACAGCCACCTTGCCGTCGCGAGAGTTTTTTGGCACACGTCAGCATGACATCAGAGCAAGTCGGACGTAACTCGGACACTTTTCTAACCGCCATGCATCTCACGGTGATCGGTTCTGCGCAGATTTTGCTTATCTCAAACAAGCCTAATGCTTGTTTTTACACCAGCGGAGCCGCAGCACGTTTCAGAAGCGTCCCAGAGGCGGCTCTCAGCACTAAAGATATGCGCCTCGCCTTTTTCTGAAGGTAAGAGTGTGCACTCGAATATGCTCTAGAACCACTCTCGCGATACTATGATGTCATACACCGATCAGTCTGCGCAGCGCTGCTTCAAGTTGAACACACCTATTGGGTTTGTGGTGTTGTTGTTGTGCGTGCTAGGGAACGTATATCCGCCATACGTCATCGCGTCGCTATATCATTGATATCGCGAAATTACACTTTTTTTTATCATGTACAAATTTATACCAGTATTATCGTGGATGGTATGATATGGCACACCCCTAGACTGCACTATAGATCCCCTGTGGAACAATTCCACTCATTCTCTGCTATAGGAGAAGAAGTATTGTACTGTATAATTTTGTTAAATCATCTAAACCAACAACATGTATGTTAGACCCTATTCCATCTAAGCTACTAAAAGAGGTGCTTCCAGAAGTCATAGATCCTCTTCTAAATATTATTAATTCATCATTGTCATTAGGATATGTCCCAAAAACTTTCAAACAGGCTGTAATTAAGCCTCTTATTAAAAAAACAAAACTTGATCCTAGAGAATTCGTTAATTACAGACCAATCTCAAATCTCCCTTTTCTGTCAATGATACAAGAAAAGGCAGTATCCTCAGAACTATGTTCCTTCTTAGAGAAAAATGGTATCTGTGAGGATTTCCAGTCAGAATTTAGACCGTATCATAGTATTGAGACTGCTCTCATCAGAGTTACAAATGGCCTGCTCTTATTATCCGATCATGGTTATATCTCTCTATTAGTGCTACCGTATCTTAGACCTGTGTTCAACACTATTGACCACAACATTCTGTGAAATGGCTAGAGAATTATGTTGGCATTAGTGGAATTGCATTGGCTTGGTTCAAATCATTCTTATCTGACTGTGATCAATTCGTAGCAGTGAATGATCAGGTATCATATTGATCACAAGTACAGTTTGGAGTCCCACAAGACTCAGTACTAGGACCGTTGCTTTTCATGCTTTACATGTTACCCTTAGGAGTCATCATCAGGAAACATGGTGTTAGCTTTCACTGTTATGCTGATGATACTCAGCTCTATATTTCTTTGCGGCCCGACGAAACATACCAATTTGAAAAACTAGCGGAATGCATAGTCGATATAAAAAACTGGATGATGAGTAATTTCTTACTGCTAAATTCTAAAATAACATAGCTGTTAATGATAGGACCTAAAAACTCTGCATATAATAACCTAGAACACTCTCTAACACTTGATGGCTGCTCTGTCAATTCTTCGTCATCAGTTAGGAACCTAGGTGTACTATTTGATAGCAATCTTTCGTTAGAAAGCCACGTTTCTAGCATTTGTAAAACTGCATTTTTCCATCTCAAAAATATATCTAAATTACGACCTATGCTCTCAATGTCAAATGCAGAAATGTTAAACCATGCGTTTATGACCTCAAGGTTAGATTATTGTAATGCTTTATTGGGTGGTTGTTCTGCACGCTTAATAAACAAACTCCAGCTGGTCCAAAATGCAGCAGCTAGAGTTCTTACTAGAACCAGAAAGTATGACCATATTAGCCCGGTTCTGTCAACACTGCACTGGCTACCTATTAAACATCGTATAGATTTTAAAATCTTGCAAATTACTTATAAAGCCCTGAATGGTTTAGCACCTCAGCATTTGAACAAGCTCTTATTGCATTATAGTCCTACTCAGCTCTATATTTCTTTGCGGCCCGACGAAGCATACCAATTTGAAAAACCAACAGAATGCATAGTTGATATAAAAAACTGGATGACTAGGAATTTCCTACTGCTAAATTCCGAAAAACAAATTGTAAATTTTTTAATTTAGGTGTTAATTATCGGACCAAAAACCTCTGCATGTAATATTCTAGAACACTGTCTAACACTTGATGGCTGCTCTGTGAATTCTTCATCATCAGTTAGGAACCTAGTGTGAACCTAGGAACCATCTGTGCTATTTGATAGCAATCTTTGCTTTGAAAGCCATGTCTCTAGCATTTGTAAAATCGCATTTCTCCATCTTAAAAAATATCTAAATTACGACCTATGCTCTCAATGTCAAATGCAGAAACGTTAATTCATGCGTTCATGACCTCAAGGTTAGATTATTGTAATGCTTTATAGGGTGGTTGCTCTGCGCACTTAATAAACAAACTGCAGCTGATCCAAAATGCAGCAGTTAGAGTTTTTACTAGAACCAGGAAGTACGACCATATTAGCCCGGTTATGTCAACACTGCACTGGCTCCCTATTAAACATTGTATACATTTTAAAATCTTGCTAATTACTTATAAAGCCCTCAATGGTATAGCTCCCCTGTACTTGAGCGAGCTCTTATCGCATTATAGTCCTTCACGTCCACAGCGATCTCAAATCTATGGCCATTTGATTATACCTAGAATGTCAAACTCAACTGCGGGCGGCAGATCCTTTTCCTATTTAGCACCCAAAATCTGGAACAATCTACCAAACATTGTTCGGGAGGCAGACACACTCTTGTCAGTTTAAATCTACATTAAAGACCCATCTCTTTAACCTGGCTTACAGATAACACACTATCACATTTCTATAATTCAAATCCGTTAAAGGATTGTTAGGCTGCATTAATTAGGTCAACCAGAACCGGGAACACTTCCCATAACACCCGATGTACTTGTTACATCCTAAGAAGAATGGCATCTATGCTAATATTAGTCTCTTTCATTCTTATTCCGAGGTCACCGTAGCCACCCAGATCCAGTCTGTTTCCAGATCAGATGGCCACTGCAGTCACCCGGATCCACCATCTGGTCTGGATATGGACTGGATCAGCACCTACGTAGAAATTACCTTGACAGCTCTGAATGTCAGCAGAGACCATGCTAACAAGAATAAGCCCTAGAGACAGATCCCCTGCGAAGACCTCGTCACCTCGACAGCCATCGGCACAGACCACGGGAACCAGATGAGTTTTCTGCACATTTCTGACTTGTGTTGCAGCCTGGAATTAAACCACGCTATGCTGGTTTCGTTTGGCCAGAGGAGAACTGGCCCCCGACTGAGTCTGGTTTCTCCCAAGGTTTTTTTTTTCTCCATTCTGACACCGATAGAGTTTTGGTTCCTTGCCACTGTCGCCTTTGGCTTGCTTAGGTGGGGACACCTAATTTCTGGCATTACTGTCGACTTGATTGCACAGATACTATTTGAACTGAACTGAGCTGGACGATGACATCACTGAATAAATGATGAACTGACTTTAACTGGAAAATTGAGTGATTTCTATCGTCCTCTTGCATTATCGACAAACTACTTTCCTGTTTAATGCTGTAATGCTGCTTTGACACAATCTGTATTGTATAAAGCGCTATATAAATATAGACTTAGTATAGAAAATAGAAATAGTGACTTGACTTGACTTACATATCATGGCCTATGTTCAGGCTGACCATCAGGGCATAATGGACCAAAAACAAAATCACTGAGGAACTTATACTGTAATTAAATCCATTCTAAATCTATACCCCCAATTTCAGTCAGAAACACAACTGTTATATTTAGATGTTGGTGATTAAAAATAAAAAAAAAACTTAAAAGGTGCCTATAATCCTCAAAAACAGCCTCTACAGTTGGCTACTTTTACCTGAGATTCGTGCAGATCCACCCCTGATGTAAAGGGGTGGAGCTTGGAAGGCATAGATGATGTCACTCTCTGCAATGCTGGTCAAGTCATCGCCATCAAAGAACGAGCGCTGGAAACCTGTTGTGTAGATCTCTGTCAATATTACCTAAAAGAACAGATAATTTAAAAGTTGAAATTATTGCAATTATTGCAGTTATTATTATCATTAAAGATAAAGATAAAACGAAATATTTATATTTAAAACACATCTCACATTTGATGTATCAAACAATTTACAATTAATAATACCAATAATTTCTGTTACATTTTAGATATTAAATAATAACTAACAATAAAATAATCTTCTTATAAAGCATAGAATTGCATCTAAATTACAAACAAGTACCATGGTATTATTCTGAGTACCATGCAAATACCATAGCATATAATCTTTCGGTATCATGGCATATAAATTCAACAGTATTACCATTTGACACAATCACAGTAGCAATGCAGGAGGGAAGGTGGTTTGGTCAGGTGATATATTGTGTGCAGGCATGAGGTCTGTCTGTGTGATGCTGTGTACACCTGTCACCTGATCAGGAGAGATCTTGCCCTCATCTGCCACCATCCGGCGCAGACATGCCAAAGAGCCAAAGAGAGGCACAGCGAGCCCCACTCTCAGATACCGCTGTCCTTTACTGCTAAACACCAAAGTCACACACACTGGTCTGCAGAGAGATAGGAAAATGCATCTTTTATGATCTAAAAGGAGCTTTTAAATTTAAAATATTACTGAAAGCAATAAAGGGCATCTAGAAATCTCAAACAATCTCTGTGAAGGGCTACAAAAGCTAGTGGGTGGGTGTGGCTTCAGCAGGTGGGTGTGGCTAAAGAATGAATCTGACTGGTCACTAAGTTACGCATTTAACCCCTGTTGGTATCTATTCAAAAGCAGCTGTGTATTTTGACTGTGCAATATACACTAACATTCAAAAGTTTGGGGTGTGTAAGATCTAATATGCTGATTTGCTGCTCAAAAAACATTTCTTATTATCATGAATGTTGAAAACAGTTGTGCTGTAATATATTTTAGTGGAAACCATGATCCTTTTTTCGTGACTCAAAAGAACAGCATTTATTTGAAACAGAAATCTTTTGTAACAATATAAATGTCTTCCCTGTTACTTTTGATTAATTAAAGCCTTTTTGCTGAATAAAAGTACTAATTTTGTTAAAAAAAA
The DNA here is from genome assembly GCF_001515625.1 of Sinocyclocheilus rhinocerous. Classification (NCBI taxonomy): domain Eukaryota; kingdom Metazoa; phylum Chordata; class Actinopteri; order Cypriniformes; family Cyprinidae; genus Sinocyclocheilus; species Sinocyclocheilus rhinocerous. The sequence continues at coordinate 53,371 of NW_015627535.1, forward strand.
AATATTACTGACCCCAAACTTTTGAACTCTATATAGCTCTTCCTAAAGTGATGTCATCTTCTCCGAAGTGACATCATCTACTACTGTACCATTATTTATACTGTCATCTAGTTCTCCTCCACTATTACAACCCTGCTGATATATGACCTAAAGCCTGAAAACGCCCTTCTCAGACATAAACTACTGTGAATAAGGGTGGTGTTGTGGTAAATGCTGCAGGATTTGCCGGAAGAAATAAGGCAATCGGTCATGTAAAAAGTGCCACACCTCAAACAGGTTACTTTCCTTTTAACTGGTCATGTGTTCTGCCCTAAAGGAATAGTTCAACCAAAAATGAAGACTGTATCATCATGAAACCTGTATGACTGCCTTTATTTCTTGGAACACAAAAAGAGAAATACTGTATATAGCAGAATGTCCAAGCTGAAGCTAATTTTCAGTGAAGAAAACCTTAGTTTCAGTCTGTTCCTCACACAAAGTTATTATATGGCTTTAGAAGACTTGGAATGTAGCGCATAAGTCTTGGTTAACTACTGGGTAAATGTGTAGGTCTATATTACCATATAAGATGCGCTTTAGGTGACCTTTATTTAAGGCTATTGTATTCATTAGGATATTGACATAAGAACTGTTTTTGTCAAGTTTCAAACTTCCTTTAAACCAATATAAAATTTCATACCGGTATCATCCCTCCTGACCAGTATAACCGGTATTACCATATATCATTGCAAAGGTGGTTCATATAAACATGTACATTCAGAAATATTTTATCTGACATTATAGCGTGTGGGACAGTAGTTTTGCATTTGTGAACATGAGGGTGGTCCTTTCCTCCAAAAAAAGGATTTTCCTGGCAATCCATCTGCTGCTGCTGGTTTGAATGCTTCATTGTTTTTGAGTACAGAGAGGCTAAAACTGTTAGAATACACCCACAACAAGGAAAACAATTACGCTTTTGCATGAATCAATGACTTCAAAAGGTTTTAGTTTGGTACAATTGTACTCACCTCGTCTGTCTTAGAGGTATGGGGAGGGAAATGCACAGAAAAGGATCAAACGTGTTGCTCTGCTTAAGACAATGTGGGCATGTCAGAGATGACCTGGAAAAAAAAGACAGGAAAAAAGATGGTTTCTTCCGAGTAGGCAAGGGAGGCAGTGTCTCCTCAAAATAAAACAATGCCAATATTACAAAATATAAAATTAAAAAGTGTATAAATCACTAATTTTTCTAAAGAAACATTGTCCAACAGCGAAACCAGCAGGTAAAGTTACAGCGGGAGTCCACGTCTCTCTTGCCTCCCCTGAGCCCATTGAGTTTTAACAGACCCCCTAAAGTATGCGGAGAGTTTGGTGGGGGGTAATTGAGATGAATGGGGGGAAATCATGTGAGAGGAGACAATGCCTCCATCGCGATATGATTGGATCTGACTTGTTATGTTAGGCTGTGATTGGTTCATGCGATAAATCCCGCCTCTTGTGTTCGTGCACGTTCTGCATTCGTGAATCAGTCTGAATGAACAATATGGCATTAATGGGAAGACTCATTTAAAAAAGTAAGTAAACAACTCACACACTTAGATAAATAATCACTTTGTTACATCAAAATGAGACTTAATATGGCCTGAAAACATGATGTGTGGGAGTTTTTAGTGAGTAATCAGCTTGGTGAATGTGACGAGAGGGGCGGGGCCGAGAGCCATAGGAACGGAGCGAGGCCGGTGGAGTAATTGCTAATGCGCGACACCCATATTATATAATACACAATCATGCTATTAGCCACTGTATTGCTTGAATGAGCCTCAAGGGATGTTCAGAGGAAGTGATGTCACAGGGAAGAGGAAGCACACAACATCTTTTGGGAAGAATTATTGTTGTAGCTACGGAAACTGATGCTCACAAAATCACAATTGCTGTTTTTTGCATCATCCTTGCCACTCATTTACAGAATGATTTTAAACTCACTACATAGACTTGTTCAGAACCTGTATGGTTTTGATGATGATCTATCTATCTATATCTATCTATCTATCTATCTATCTATCTCTGTCTGTCTATCTATGTATTTGTCTGTCTATAATTAAGGTAAATTTTGATATACAGTTTATCTACAGTTAAATCTATTCTTCTTAGAGTATCTACAACACTCATAAATACGAATGCTTTTTTAATTTAAACAATTCATCTTCTCCCTGCGGGCACTTGCCAGGTCAGTGAGGTGGAGACACAAATAAAGAGAGGTGGCTCGAGATAATTTTAGAGTGTTAAGGAAAGCCCTGTTCATCTCAAGCAGCTGTCAGAGTCTTATGTGGAGACTTCAGCATTTGAACTCTGAGCTCTTCGGGCTGCAGTTCGCCCACATGTCTTACTACTGAAGACAAACAATGCAGCAGCAGCGCTCCACTTACACAGAATAAGACAACCTGATCCAAGTCTGTGCGGATAGTAAAATTGCAGGTATTAGAACCCAAATGATCTCAGTCACTATAATTTTAAATCTTGTGTTGTTGCTGTCATCAAAAAGAAACAATGCATTGAGCCAGAAATTAGATGAGAATGTATCAGATGATACTAAAAGCAAAAAGCTATTCCATTGCCAGATGATGAGATCATTTTTATAATAAACACATTTAAAACAATTCTTAAAAGGGGTGAGCATACACAGACTTTTAAAATGACTGTTTTAGGGGGAGCATAAAAGTAATCCGATAATCACAATCCTAAACTATAGTTTGTAGATTGTGTTTGGTTCACTAAAAGAGTCATTCTTTAGGGAATCTGTTGGACTACATTGTTTGAGCTGTATAATTTACTAAAGAGAACCAATTCATAAGGATAATTTACTTGGGAATTGGATACTAGTTGCTCTGTATGTTTTTGATTCACTAAAAAGATCCGTCTCACAAGAGGCATTCATTTGGGAGTTAGACTATACTGGTCGTTCTGTTTCTGCATACTAGCGTACTATACTTGTACCATATATTTCCATGGCAGAAATACTACGAGTAGTATGCTAGTATGTGGTTCCAAATTGAGCATGTATGCTTGATTCACTAAAAAGATTCAGCACATAACAGTCATCGCTGTATGTTTCGTCTGTCATTCAGTACGCTGTATCGTTCACATCGGTAGAAGAACGCAAGAACAAGAAGCATTAACTAGGGATGTAGCGATTCAGTCAACTCACGCTTCGATTCGATTCACGATTTTGATTTCACGATTTGATTCGATTCACGATTTTTTTTTAACAAAATGAGATTTAAGACAAATAAATTAAATGGGTCCTTTTATTATTGGTTGGACAAAATACTGTACGCTTCTTTGTGAAATTGAAATACAACACTATAATAACATACTAATATAGCACTTGTAAATTACTGCTCTTTGGTTGGTTTTGATAGCTTCTATTGGTCCTCATCTGTAAGTCGCTTTGGATAAAAGCGTTTGCTAAATAACAAAATTTTTATATAATGTAAATGTAAATAACAAAACTAAATTGAAATTTTAAAACAAGCCCCAAATCAAATAAATAACACAAATAAAAGAAAACTATTCATATAAACAAACTAAGGCTTTGTCTGTGCTCTTTCCATTTAAAATTAGAGGCAACCACTGCATTTTAATCACGATCCAAACAAAGATGCTGCATACATGCAACATGAGCAATTTTTAATATAAATTAGATTGTATAATTTCGAAATCTGAAGCAAAAACAGAATGGTCTGACTTCAGTCTCAACCGATTTGAATCGTCACATATTTAAATCGATTTTCAACCAGCTCGCGGTTAATCGTTACATCCCTAGCATTAATGGAACCCAATGTCATTGTTTTTCTGTATTTTTAATAGGGCTGAATAAGAACCGTTTCTCGATTCTCCAACACTATCTGCCACTGTATTTGCCAAATCCCATCTGCTAAGCAGAACATGAACATACCATGTCTCAAAATAACTGAGTGCTCCATTACAGATGAAGAATATGCAAATATGTTTAATTAATACAAAGTGGCCTATGATAATAAACTTCCCAGACAAAGAGGTCATCAAATGGATTATTCATCTCAACCGGACAACAAAACCAGTCTTAAGTCGCTTGGGTATATTTTTAGCAATAGCCTAAAAATACATGGTATGGTTCAAAAGGATACATTTTTCTTTTATGCCAAAAATCATTAGGATATTAAGTAAAGATCCTGTTCCATGAAGATATTTTGTAAATTTTCTACCGTAAATATATCAAAACTTAATTTTTGATTAGCAATATGCATTGCTAAGAATTTCATTTGGACAACTTTAAAGGCAACTTTATTTTGATTTTTTTTGCACCCTCAGATTCCAGATTTTTAAATAGTTGTATCTCGGCCAAATATTGTCCTAACAAACCATACATCAATGGAAAGCTTATTTATTCTGCTTTCAGATGATGTATAAATCTCAATTTCAAAAAATTGTCACTTATGACTGGTTTTGTGGTCCAGGGTTATTATTATATATTATATATAATTAAATATATAATTAAAGATATATATATATAATTATAATATAATTATAGACAAAGAAATATATAAATTAATTTATAATTTATAATTTAAAGACAGTAGCCTGTCTTTAATTGCCATTCTTTGTAAATTGTTGTTTGCATTGCACAGATACATCAAGCATGTCTATTTCTTTGAACATAGAATATATTTCTTTGTAATGGAGTATAGCGTACTGTTTACTGCATGCTGTAAAGTATATAATGTGTAAACCTCCCCTAAAACCTAAAAAAATTGTTTTAGTATTCAACAGGGCAAAACAGTTACAAAATATATACATATATATATCATCTAATAGATATGCCTCTTAAAATTTACAAAAAACAAAACAAATCAGCCATATAGGCTTAACATTACATCAGTTATCTTTTTCAATAACAGAGATGCCTTTACTGTTTACTGTTATTCTTTGTAGAAAAAAATCATTAAAAAAATGTGGAAAACAGTCTAATACTTGGTACAACTGAAATATATTTGACTTTATGTACAGTATGTGATATTTTATAAACAGAGGACAGATACACTTTTTTTTTAGTCAAGAACTTTTCAATATACTGTACATTATTACATTTTTTATCCCTTATGTCAGTGACCCCAGTAGTAAGACCTGGAAGAGAGCCAATTACAGGTTTATACATCTTTTTATGTTTAATAAGTATATAGTAGTTTTGAGGAAATGCTATCAAATTTTAAATATTCTTTTTTTTAGACATTCATTTAAACATTATGTGATTTAGATTGCATTACGCAACTGCAAAGTTTGTCACATAACCTCATCACATTGCATGCTTAATTTAACAAATGCCATTAATAAATGCTTATCATTTTGGAAATATAAAGTGTTATATTTAGCATTTTTAGCTGAAATTTGTGTAAACAATTTTAACTCTTGGCAGTCAAATAATGAGCCAGGAAAGAGATTTAAAAATGATTTGAAATAATTTTTATTATTTAATTATTTATATTGTTTCCTGTTCACTGGTCACACTGTTCACTGAAAGGTCGGCTTGTGTCAACTGCATTGTGGGCTATAATACCCAGTGCAGTGTGCTCTGTTGTATACTGCTCATTGTAGCAAATTTTAGTGTAATTAGTATCATACCATACTGTAATATTAGTTTTTTTGTATTGAAAATTAGGAGTTATTATTAGTGCAAACAAACAAGCAAATACACCCTTCTGAAATAATCTGTCTCCCTCATATAGCTCAATATTTACTTGTATCCTGACAACAGAAGAAGCTAGCTAAATATTTGGAAGACGTTGATGTGAATTACATTCGCGCCATGATCTGCATTAGTATGAAGGCCAGTTGAGTGGGAGTCATTTAAATTCCACACAGGGCCTGTCGCTGTATACAGCGCAATGAATCTGTGGCTTTTAAAGCTTCTCTCCTCCTATGCTGCAGCTGAAGCACTTTCAGTCATTTCTTCCACAAACTCTCAGAACCCAAGGCGTACCTCTGGGCTTCGGGATAAAAGTGACTATGGGATGATACTGTACCACCTAACTAGCATCAGAGAGAGACGGTTTGGCCTGAACTTCCTTGTAATTACCGGAAATCTCTGGTGCTGTGGATCAAATTGTGCAACGGTGTCCACACATTTTTTTCTAGCAGTCAATTTTTTGTTTCATTCATTTTCCCCATAGATAATTTAAAAAGTCTGTTTAAGAGAGTTTGTTTAAGAATTCATGGGATTGGGCGGGTGCTAAAGTGTTCTTTTGCTGCAATTTACTTACACAATTATTGGTGGGAATTTCTTAGCAAAATCATGGGCAATGTAGTTCTTTCACCATTAATTAGGCTGCTGAACATGTTTTAAAAAATAAGTTGATGACTTCAACAGAAGCATATACCATCGATTAACAACTTTATGGCACACAGCACGGTAAGTAAGCACTAAGGTACGAGAGGCCATCCTGTATAGTGAATAAGTCACGGCTGAAAGGCATTGTTAGGCACGGAGCAAAGCGGAGTACCTTATTGATTTAAAAAAACGCTTACCACACATTTGTGTATTGATATGTTACTTTATTAAATTAATGAAATGCTATCCTTCCGGTGTAACATGCCTCATCTTATAGAGCTCAAATAAAAACAGAATCAAAGTAACTAAAACTAAAACCATGAAATAAAATAAATGTTATTAAACTGAATTAAAATAATTCAGATAAATAAAATAAATTAAATTAATATAATATAAACAAACTTATTTCAGCTAGCTAACAAGGCAACATTATTTTAACATATTATTTTCGTTTAATTTAACTTAAAGTACTATTTAAAAAAAAAACCTGTTTTATCTATCTGACTGACTGACTGTCTGTCTGTCTATCTGAATCCAACTGTTGCACTCTATTGGTGGATTCCAAGTAATCTGCAAGTTGGCTGATCAAAGCGGGGCGTACACGGTGCGAATTCTGACGGTAGGAGGATTGTATGTCCACGCACACGTCACAAGTGAGTTTATCTGAAAATCATACGGACGCAGTGATATACGACACGATTTTACGACCTGCTGAATTCCGAAGCAATCGCATAATAAACTTCAACGATTTCCACGCGATTTCTCCTGATGGGGGAAAAAAAAATTGCGTATACGAACTCATACGACAGCAAAAATCTCCCAGTGTACGCCCGGCTTAAAGGTGTTTTTTTTTTTTATGGCGATTGAGCAACACTATGATGAAATGGCAGATATTGATTGAAAGTACAGCAGAAACATGAGTTACTTCCTGTAGGAGCAGATGACTAGTATGCTGTAATTTTCAAAACCACTAATTACAGTTTTCATGAACGAGAGGTTCAGCCTGCGTCACACATTTAATCAGTGTTTCATGTCAATGTTGCGTGTTCAGACTTGCTGATGTCTGGACTGCAGACCAGGTGTTTGCACAGAACTTTTTTGTCAGCAGTTTGGTAATGATAAACAAATGTAATTTGTTGTCAGTGATTCATCATAAAATGTATGTAAAATGAACAAATTAACCAGCTAGCAGCAGATGGAGGGTGGGAAAAACAGAGATGTGGATGCCAAAAGAGAAGGATAAAGTAATGTAATGATGTCTCAGAATGACAGTGAGAACACAGGTAACAGCTTATCGAGGCAGAATGAGTGACAAATTCTTCAGACGCATGTCAGTCCAGAACTGCAGTGAAAGCAGTGGGCAAAACTGCATCTGCTGAAACTGCTTGCAAATGTTTTACTCACTGGAGCGAGAAAGAAGATTTAGAGTGAATATGCGTGTTAGGATGAGGTGGTTGATTTGAACTGTCTAGGTTTTAGAATGTGATTCATACACTTACAATAAAAAGGGTGTAAAAAAATAATTTTTTTAATTTAAAGGTGATGTGTTTGTATATTTTGAAAATGTTAAAATACTTTCTCTTATCTTTGTTAAAGGGATAGTTCACCCAAAAATGTGAAGTCTGTTCTGTTGAACACAAAGGAAGATATTTTGAAGAAACAGTTGATGATAACCAAACAGTTGACGGTAACCATTAAAGGGTTAGTTCACCCAAAAATGAAAATTGGCTTGTGTTTTACTCACCCTCGAAGCTTCCTAGGTGTATATGACTTTCTTCTTTCAGACGAATCCAGTCGGAGTTATATTAAAAATTGTCCTGACTATTCCAAGCTCTATCATTGCAGTCAGCGGGTGTTGCAGCTGAACAGTCCACAAGTCGTCAAATAAAGCGCGCGCATTCCTAATAAAACGTGCTTCACACGGCTCCGGGGGGTGAATAAAGGCCTTCTGTAGTGAATCCATGTTTTTTTGTAATAAACGTAATAAACGTAATAAACACTTTTCTCTCACTTCCGTTATCTGTCATATGCTGAAGCAGTTCCGGCGGATGACGTAGATTCGCCTGAAAGAAGAAAGTCATATACACCTAGGATGCTTCGAGGGTGAGTAAAACACAAGCCAATTTTCATTTTTGGGTGAACTAACCCTTTAACTTCCATAGTAAGGAAAAAAATACTATCGAAGTCAATGGCTACCGTCAACTGTTTGGTTACCAACATTCTTCAAAATATTTTTGTTCAACATAAGAAACACGTTCAGGTTTGGAACAACTTTAGGGCGAGTAAATGATAACAATTTTCAGTTATGAGTGAACTTTAATATGCAGACGCAATATTAAACTGTACTGTTTCACTTACTGTACTATTTCAGCATTTCATCAAAAAAACAATGTCTCAAGCAATGGTGTGACTATCTGTTTGGTTGACCAATGGAAGACGAAAAGTCCATTTGGTGACACTGATGACAGAAATTGCACATTTGATCTTTTGATTTAAGTGTAAAACCTTTTAAATACTTAAAATACTTTTGGCATAATTTGCCTGATGTATATGTGATGTAGAAAAAAATATGGCTTCAGTCATATCAGTTACCTACTTTTTTTTTGCAACATAAGGTTGGCCACCATGTACAGGTTACAGCTAAATAATACTCACAAATACAGTTCAGTCAAGATAGATGGTACCTTTTCAAATGTACAAATATATACAATTTTGTGTATTAATATATGAAGAGTTTGGTTCCAAAACGCGATAAACGCCATTTTTAAAAAAAATAGGTTCTGTGATTAATAGTAAATTTCCATCACGCGCTTTCAGATGGATACACAGAGCCGTAGATCACTGACAAGCTATGCAATATCGCGTTCATGACCCGTTGAAATCATTTTGGGAGCGATGACTGATTAAATTTTTAGTCCAGTGCCTGTATATAAGATTAGTACTGACCAAGTTCAGAGGCTGTCATATGTGGATCAACTTACTATGTTGATAGACTTTAGGTATGTACCTTTAAGATACTTATATGCACCCTTTAGGGGTAAATAGGGTACAGAGGTGTAACTTTTGAAAAGGTATCGCCCCAGTGACAGCATTTGTACCTTTTTTTCTGAGAGTAAAACATAATAACATTACTTTGTGCATTTAAAAGTGAAATGTGTTGTTGCTCAATATATTGCATGGTACATCTTCAATATATTGCATAGTACAAAATCCCATAGTTCAAACAGTAGAGCATGGCGCTAGCAACACCAATGTAATGGGTTTGATGCCCAAAGAATGCATGAACTGATAAACTATATACCTTGAATGCAATGTTAGTCGATTTGGATAAAAGCGTCTGCCAAACGCATAATTGCAAAACTGCCATTTTAGTGGCTTGGCATTTTGTTTTTAAAGATTTATAAATCAAATCTTTATGTTTATTAACATGTTGGGTCAAAAATTATGCTTCAATATGTGAGCCTACAGTATATGGTGTCCTATATAGGTTTGGATTTTAGATAAAGTTTGTCATTACATAAAGAAGTACAGCCTGAGTTGTCTATACACTCAGTCTGAAGGTGAGGTTGGTTTTAGTAGAAATCGACTGGAGGTATTTGTCTTAGAACTTTAAATGGACCACTAAATCAAAGACTTTGCTTCTTTGATGGAGACTTCAAATGGAGATCCCTTGTGGACAACCAAACCATCTGGCCTGATTGGAGTTGCTTGATGGTGATGGTTTGCTTGGATCTTCTGACTAAGAACAGCTTGCTGCAGTTGGACATATGCTGCCTCCCAAATCTGTTGGCTTTATCAATATTCGTTAACACAGATGATTAACTGGACTGGGTGAAAAGAGGGGACCATATCCCAGGAGTTAAAATAAACCGATTCATCTCATGTCATAGCAAGTGGAGTGTCAGATTTGGAAAGTTGGTGCTAATAAGAGTTTATTTTCCCCCCATTGTTGGTCGTGAGTCATCATTCTTTCACCAGTTTCACTACTGATGCTAAAAAGACCAGCTTAGAATGATTTTCAGTGCTAGTCAAAGTTGGTTTATGCTAATCTAGCTAATGGACCAGCACAACCATAATGTTCACCAGCAAAATTAAGTGGCAAAATTTGTCAGCCAACTTAGTCTCAGTGGTGATGCTACTTGACCAAATATATCTTGCTGGCTAAGCTAGTTAGGAATCTGTGTTTAAACAGTTTAGTCACAAACCTTCAAGTGTAGGTGCTAACAATGCTAACATTCAGTCAGTAGGGTGTATGAATATCTAAAATGGACTAGGTGGAAAAACAGTGTCCAAAACAAAAATACTCGTTGATTTTAATACGTTTATGAAACAACATAGTGTAGATACATTAACTATCTATACATTAACTATCCAGTAGAAAATTGCTAGTAGTACATACAGTATTAGATTTTTTTTAGGTAATATCCCACTAATACACTTTGTATGTTGTATTTTTTATTCAGCAAGGATGCATTAAATTGATCAAAAGTGACAGTAAAACATTAATAATGTTACAAAAGATTTCTATATAATAATAATAATAATAATAATAATCTAATAAATGCTGTTCTATTGAACCTTCTATTCATCATCAAAGAATCCTGAAAAAAGGTATCACAGTTTCCACAAAAACATATAGCAGCTCAG
>NW_015627535.1:64370-65062 GCF_001515625.1 Sinocyclocheilus rhinocerous
ATATATATTAATATGCATATATTTCACAATATTACTGTTTTACTGTATTTTGATCAAATAAATGCAGTTGGCCAGCGTAAAAGACTTCTTTCAAAAACACTTAAAGATCTAACAGTGCCTAAATTTAGCGTGTAGTGTTTCAAAATACACTTACTTATATTGTGCCTGGAAGTGCTCTTGTACAAAGCTGTGACGTACACCAGGCTGTGTCTGTGGTGGGGTCAGGGTATCAGAGACGGGCTTTTCATCACCTCCTTCTTGACCCTGCAACAAAAACAAAAATGTCATGTAGACTTTTAGATAGATGGAGCCTTACTGGCCACACTTTCCAGGAAGTGATAATGAGAATATTAACATGATTTCTGCCTCACACAGCGGGCCAATATTGCACTCTCATTCTTAGAGTTTGTTTGAAGTTTTATACTGGCAGTAATGAACTTGACAACAGCTAAAAAAAAGACAGGAGGATAAAACCCACAGGGAGAGCTGATACACACTTCTCAAGGTCAAAAAACAAGATAGAGATGGTAGAGACCGTATGCCTACTACAGCTTAGGATTTTATGTCAGACAACGAGAGAGAGAGAGAGAGAGAGAGAGAGAGAGAGAGAGAGAGAGAGAGAGGGGGGGGTAAAATCACAAACACATACCAGCTTCATCACTGTGTCTGTCACGCGACTCTGTTCCCCTTTC
>NW_015627535.1:65139-66336 GCF_001515625.1 Sinocyclocheilus rhinocerous
CAACGAGAGAGAGAGAGAGAGAGAGAGAGAGAGAGAGAGAGGAAGGTGTAAAAACTATGGAAGCATATAGGTAGCAAAATTCAATTTAAAATACAATATGCAACATGGCAATGCAATATTCAAAATGGCAACACAATATTCAAAATGGCAATGTATTTCTGTATTTAAATTTACATTTTACATTACCCATATGTGCAAAGTTTGGTGCAAAAGGAAAATGAAAATCAAATTATATAATTTACATTTGCCATTTCCAACAGTAGTCTTAATATGTAAATTGCATACTAATTTTAACGCTTTATAAGTTGTGAAATGAAAATGAAAATGAATAAATCACATTGATTGGATATGTGTAACATGTCCAAGCAGAAATAGTAGCAAAATTATCATTTAAATTGTTTCAATTTGCCAATAATCCACGTGACGACCAGATGTGACGTCAGCATCTTGAAATTAGCTGGTTTTAAACATTTAAGGAGCCAAGCTGCACTATGAAATGGACATTACAAATAAAGATATTTTATACCTAAAATAATACTGAACCATTTCCTACATCCTACTGTACTTCCCTGAATAAGTCTTTAAAGAAAGGTGTTGTAGGCTGCCATGAATAATTTAATGACTAATTTAAATGATCATTTTGCTACTATTTCTGCTTGGACATGTTACACATATCAAATCAATGTGGGTTATACATTTTCATTTCCATTTCGCAACTTATAAAGTGTTAAAATTAGTATGCGATTTACATATTAAGACTACTGTTGGAAATGGCAAATGTAAATTATATAATTTAATTTTGATTTTCCTTTTGCACCAAACTTTGCACATGGGTAATGGAAAATGCAAATTTAAATACAGAAATACAAATTTGGAACTGCCCCACTTTATAGAACAGCCTTTGAGCACAGACCCATTGTATGCTACTCTGCAGGTTCAGGAAACAGTCTTCCATAAAATGCGTCACACAGCGTCACACACGGCGGGCTGGAGTGAGGAACGGCTGGCGACCTTGAGAACGGCACGGCCGGCGGATTTGACGAAGGAGCGGTCGGCAGGCTTGCGGTAACCACATGTGACGACCCCAGGCTGGACTCCGCTTCGTCCACGGTGAAAGCCAATCCGGCGATCCACAGCGCGAAGTTGATGTATTTCCTCAGCGACCAGCACGGATCAGCTCCAGGCATGACAAAGCGG
>NW_015627535.1:66415-70420 GCF_001515625.1 Sinocyclocheilus rhinocerous
GAGAACGGCGTGGCCGGCGGATTCGATGAAGGAGCGGCCAGCGGGCATGCGGCAACCACATGTGATGACCCCGGGCTGGACTCCGCTTCGTCCACGGTGAAAGCCGATCCGGCGATCCACAGCGCGAAGTTGATGTATTTCCTCAGCGACCAGCACGGATCAGCTCTAGGCATGACGAAGCGGATATCGTCCTCTTTTGGAAGACCAAACAAAGTAGTTTCGCTTTCACAACGAAACACAGCGTCTTCACGAAATGGCAGCAGCAACAATACTACAGCGAGAATAGAAGTTACGCCTTCTTTTTTTGCGTGAACATTTGGGCAGCGTTATACAAATCTTCCCACATCGTGATGTAGACATGTGGGGGCGTATTAGAACGAGCCGTTTTAGGTAGGCGTGGTTGACTCTTAACTTTTATAAAGAATATCTCTTTGGATTTGAGACTTTAGTCTTTGCAACTTCAGGGATCTTATCTATGCACAATCAGCTTGTAACACTCCAAAGAGAAAGAAAAAATTTAAATCGCATCATATGACCCCTTTAAAAAAAAAATCCACTCTCAAAAGATATGTAGGCCTAAATGTAAGATTTATGTATTTGAATTGCACATAAAATGTCCTTCCATTTGGACGACAGAAAGGAAAAATTGAAATCGCATCATATGACCCCTTTAACAATTCTACACACCTTCTATCAGAGTTAGAGTATGATAATCTAATATAACCAAGATCTGAGGACTTTTAACCACAGTCAGACAACAACTTGGATGCATTATTGATATTATGATTATTGAAATCTTCATTTAAACTTTTATTCTTCTATACTGGACAATCTAATAAATTAATATATTTAATTAATAAATAATATAATCCAATTAATTACACAACGTGGTGATTAATTAAATTAATTGCAAATTCACACATCAAATAGATATTACAAAAAGTAGCTTTAGAGAGAAATAGCCTATTTTATTTTATTTAGAATGTATTACTTTATTACTTATTTATATATACAGACCATTTATTGCAGCTCAGAGGTAGCATGAATGCATTTACACTGAAATTATAATTGCATTAATATAATAACTATACTGTGTCTAAAATACAACACAACGTTAACTTCTTATTTATTGAACTATTACATAAAATCAATAACATCGCTTTTCAGGACAAAAACAGCACTCATGTGATACTGCACTCGTTGCTTATGTCACATTGTTTAACTACAGTATATCATATGCTATAAGTATGAGACAAAATCTCTTGAATATTAGGGACATAAAACTGAATTCTATAGGCTACATCAAACAGTGAGTTGTTGCCCTGCATCATGTTCGTCACCAACTGTGTGAAATGCCAGATGATCTATGTAGATCTAATATGTTAGATGTATGTTTACATTTCTGACTTATTTTATGTTGTTTTTATGGCCATAGGTTTAGCTTTTTAATGATTTAATATAAAGAAGTAGGTCAAGGCTCTGTCAAACTTAAATCTGTAAATATCCCCTTAAAAGCAGCTTAAGCAAAATACTTTGAAGCATATTGTCCTTATCAAAGCTTTGCAGTTCGAATCAGTTGGTTGGCTCTTTTCAAAGGAGTCTGGCAAAGCAAAGTGTGAGAAAGACCCTCCCCACGATTCCTCGCTGTCAGCTGAGTCACGTCTGCCCCCTCACTGGCAATCTGAAAGCTTTGGAAATTTACAGTTAGAAAGTTGTTTTACATGCAAGAAACTAGAGACACAGCAAAGTACTGACTAGAAAGTCCATTTTGACTATAGTGTATAATGGAAACTTTACCTTTGATAATACACCACCCAAGAGTTCAAATAAAAGGGAGAGTTCATTCACCTCCTTTCTTTGACCCAAGAACGTGCTGTCTTTATCGTCTCCCTTTTCTACGTCGCTTAAATAGCCACTCTTGGTTTTAATACCACTAACTGTTTTTCTCTCTTCCACTCTTTTTTAATGCTCTAGTCTACTTAATACTCCTTAACTAATAATTAGAGCCTTGCATTTTGTACAGAACGGTACTCCAGAGCACAAAGAGGAACAAATCCTCTTTTCTCTTTCTAAAGGCTTGAGATTCAGTGGTGTCATTGGCGTAATTGCAGAACTTGTGAGTCTAGTAGTTTTTAGAGTTGAAAAAAGAGCTGTGTTGGGAAGTAACTAAATAAAAGTGCTGCTACACTCTTAGAAAACAAGGTACAAAAGCTGTCACTGGGGTGGGACCTTCTCAAAAGGTACACTTTTGTACCTTTTAGGTACTAATATGTACACTTTAGGTACTAATATGTAGCTTTAAGGTACCATGGACATATGGACACATATTGTGTTGCACCTGTAACTTTATATATGAGCTATGTAAAGTAATAGTCAGTGTTGGGGATAACGCATTACAAGTAGCACAAGTTATGTAATCAGATTACTTTTTTCAAGTAACTTGTAAAGTAACGCATTACTTTTTAAATTTACAAGAAAATATCTAAGTTACTTATTTAAAGTGCCCCTATTATGCCTTTTCGAATATTACCTTTCATGCAGTGTGTCATGTAGCTGTATGTGAACATAAACTATCTGCAAAGTTGTGAAGCCGACAGTGCACGATAAATAAAGTTATTGTCTATCAAAAAAATGAGTCGGCTCGCAATCGCCTAAACGAGTCGTCAGGAATTCGAATCTTATTCTATTACGGCTCTACGTCATGAAGTAACACATTTGCATAATGTCTGCCCACGTTCTACGTCGCCAACTTGCCCGCCCACAAACACAGTAAAATTTCCGTGTGGTTAACATCATGTCAGAAGACGCTGTATCCTACGCTGTGAGAGTAAATTTGTTTTATTATATCTTATAATTACCACAAACTTGTTAACACTTGACACTTACCACTGAGAAACGTCCTGCTCCAGTCGTGCTTGCGAATCAGTCTCTTGTCGATCAGCCACTTCAACCGTTTCATCATCAGACTCCGGCTCAAATTGGTAAGGTACATCCAGCTGTGCGTGTGTGTGTGTGTGTGTGTGTGTAGAGTAAATGTCTGTGATGTGCATGCAAAACATCTACCAGATATGTCTATTAAAACAAGTGAGAAGGGGAAAGTCCAGTACAACAGATTTTAACCACAAATCAATGCTTGTTCCTCATATGCCAAAAATAAATAAATAAATAAAAAGGCCAGGAAAAAAGATTTTAAAAAAAAGACACAATGGAAAGAAATGAAAATGTAAGACTAACTGCATGCTGCCTCCTAAAAGCAAGTTTATGAAAAAACCTGAATCCAAGATGGTGGGCAAGGCAAGAGAAATGCTGATTATAAAATGAAATGAAATACCTTTTTAAATTTCAAAAGAATCACTTAGTGTTATTAAATTGTAGTTTTTACTTAATAGTTGTGTTCTTAGTCTTATTAGAGTGTCACGTTGTTAGCTTAGTAGCATGCTAACATCAAACTCAAATGGAATCAGAGTCAAGTGCATAGAGTTCTTGCTAATGCAGAGATAATATTATTCATTTATTCTGCTTGGAAAATAGTTAAAGTGCCCCTATTATGCCTTTTCGAATATTACCTTTCATGCAGTGTGTCATGTAGCTGTATGTGAACATAAACTATCTGCAAAGTTGTGAAGCCGACAGTGCACGATAAATAAAGTTATTGTCTATCAAAAAAAAGTATCGGCTCGCAATCGCCTAAATGAGTAATCAGGAATTCTAATCTTATTCTATTACGGCTCTACGTCATGAAGTAACACATTTGCATAATGTCTGCCCACGTTCTACGTCGCCAACTTGCCCGCCCACAAACACAGTAAAATTTCCGTGTGGTTAACATCATGTCAGAAGACGCTGTATCCTACGCTGTGAGAGTAAATTTGTTTTATTATATCTTATAATTACCACAAACTTGTTAACACTTGACACTTACCACTGAGAAACGTCCTGCTCCAGTCGTGCTTGCGAATCAAGTCTCTTGTCGATCAGCCAGTTCAACCATTTCATCATCAGACC
>NW_015627535.1:71341-80409 GCF_001515625.1 Sinocyclocheilus rhinocerous
AGCAGTGAGGGCTCACGGAAAGGAGGGGTTTAGAGAGACTGATTCTTTGAACTGCTTCGCATGAGTCGTTTACGAATCATTTAGAAATTAGGATTTTTTAGAAAACTAACGTGTTTTTTGACCTTGCATGCATATAAACCTGTTTTAGAAGACTCATAAACCATATTAGCAACCTTAAAAATGGCATAATAGGGGCACTTTAAATAAGTAACAGCAGTCACTTCGTTTTCCCATGTATTGACTGAGAGCTCTCCTGTCTCCATGTTGAGAGTAATCGTGAGTAAGTGCAGAAGGTTGTCTGCGCTGTGTAAACATGATGCTTACTGCAGTTCTAGACTAAATGTCAACATCCATTTATTCATCTCACTCGCACAAAAACAGATTCAGTATTCCTCAAAATGAATAAAAACAGTGAAATACAAACTCAGAATATGACACAAACCTGCAATCATTAGCCTAAATGCGTTAAATAGCACAAATATCCATTATGTGTTTAATCCCATTTTATTAACCACTGTCTTTGCTGCTGACCTTAGATGATAAAATTCAACCATACCAATAAGCAAAAATGACTTTAGATAAACATTTTTTTTTTTTTTGTGCTTTGTTTACTGCTGAAGAGTATTGAACTTTCTTCTCTTACGTCCTATTCTTCATGCAATACAGAATGGCAGCACAGCTGAAAGGTTTGTTTGAGCTGTGCCCTCTTCTCTACAGACATACATTTGCATTTCCTTCAGCATTTCCTTCAGCTTGAGGCTTATTCGTTTCACTTTTGGTGTGAAAGGGCTTTTACATTTGCCAAAAAACAAACAAGCATGCCTAGCCCAGATGAGAAAAAGTAATGCAAAAGTAATGTAATGCATTACTTTTCTAAAACAAATGCAATTAGTTACTTTTTGTATTGTTTTGTTTGTCTTAAATAGTCTGAATTAGTCTGCTTCATTCTAGTAAATTGTTTCATCGATAATGATTTGATTAATTATATTATGATTCATCCTAGTGAAATGGCTCATCCTTAATGCTTAATTCATTCATTTTAGTGAAATGATCAGATTCATTCTATTCTGATTAATTCTAGTGAATCGTATCAGCCTAAATGATCTGATTAATTCTAGTCTCATTCTAGTGAATCAGTTTGTCATATAATATATAATGTGTAATTTATTCATATAATAGTTAATCCATTCAAAAACAATATTTTTGTGGATTCTAATTAAAAATTCGAAGAGGAATCTGGATTATATCTTGTGGTAGCTATTTTGTTGTTAATCTTCTTTTATTGTAGTGAGATACTTTTTCAAACAAGTAGTTTGATTTTAGTTTAACTGCTTTGAAACTGTAGCTTGCCAAGCTACAAGCTACTCATAAATCATAATCATTATCATTTTACTGCAGAATGTACAGCAGAGGGTCTCTAATGGAATTTTCATTATCCTGATTTTGCAAATAATAAATTAGTAGCGCATTAGGAATTTTGCAGCATCAAATTTATGGCTGCTGTCTAAAAAGAAGTTGTTTTCCCCCAGTAGCCCTGAGATCTCCTCTGAGAGCCAAGTACTAAGTTAGTAAGTCCCACAGGCAACACCATGAAATGCAGTGCTGTACAGATACACATTCCATTGTTATCCGTGTAGGGCAAAAAGGAGGAAAAGACTTCAGGCTATTATTCAACAAGTGAGCTTATCACTTCACTAAATTCTTCTCCCTGCCCCAGCCTGGTTAATGAGTGTGAAGGTCTTAGAAGATTAAGGCTCCCATACCTTTAGTAGGGAATGTGTCTTAGTAACTCAACTACCATACCATTCTGCTGCAAAGAGAGAACCTACAGTCCAAGGACGCATGTGTGAATTGATTTAACTGAACTATAACAATAACGTGATCAAATTAATCCCAAATAATCACAAAATATTACTGATCCTTTACAGATTATTAATGTCACACGACAGTGTTAAAGGAATAGTTTACCCCAAAATTTGAAAATTTGCTGTAAATTCACTCTCTTGTTATCCAAGATGTAGATGAGTTTGTTTCTTCATGGGAACAGATTTGGAGAAATGTAGCATTACATCACTTGCTCACCAATGGATCTTCTGCAGTAAATGGGTGCCGTCAGAATGAGAGTCCAAACAGCTGATAAAAACACAATAATCCATAAGTAATCCACTCCAGTCCATCAATTAAGGTCTTATAAAGTGAAAAGCTGTGTTTGTAAGAAATAAATCCATCATTAAGGTGTTTTAATTTTAAACCGTCACTTCTGGCCAAAATACCAGTCCATAATCCATAATAATGCTTCCTCCAGTAAAAAAAAAAAAGTCCATCTCCTGTTGTCCTCTCACATCAATATCCAACAACATATTTGTTTAGAACTGTTTTGGTCTATTTTGGACTTATAAACGGTGCTTAATCTGTGCATATTCCTCTCCTGATTCAGACGAGATTACTTTTTCACTGAAAAAAGCAAATATTACGGACTGAGGAGTCATATTTTAGCCAGAAACACTAGTTTGGAGTTAAAAACGTCTTCATGATTTATTACATGCAGCTGTTCAATTCACAAGAGTCGTGTGGATTATTGTGATGTTTTTATCAGCTGTTTGGACTCTCATTCTGATGGCACCCATTCACTGCAGAGGATCCATTGGTGAGCAAGTGATTTAATGTTGAATTTCTCCAAATCTGTTCCGATGAAGGAACTTATCTACATCTTGGATCACCTGAAGGTGATTACATTTTCAGCAAATTTTCATTTTTGGTTGAGATATTCCTTTAATCTGTTTGCATTTAACATTTAAAAGTCTGCTAAATGACTAAATGTAAATGTAACATCTTTAAAAAGTTTTTTTTTCTTTATAATCTTGCAACTTTTAAATCTATGGACTCTGCTTTCTCTGACATACTGTGTAAGTCACTGTGCATTTGAACAAACCTACCACTGAGGTTGCTCTGTGAGTTTAATAAACATACCTTGCTATAATCATAGTCTGATTGTGCAGACAAACACACTGTGATTAAATTAAAGGACATTACGGATAAATTAAAAGCCTGGCTGATCTTAATCTTGTCAGTACTGTAGATATTGTTCATGCTTCAGGCAGAATGAGACAGACATCAAAGTGATTGTTGACGCCACAATGTGATCCTTGTTTTGAATAGAGGTTGTTGTGGATGAGTGAACTGGTCCAATCAAAGTAGGAGAGCCCAAGCCGCTTGAAACGTGGCCAAATGTACCCAGTGCCAAAGGTGTCGTTTGAAAATGGCAGGTTGGGCAGCACTTTGATGTCCTGCATCTGGAGCCTTTAAGTGAGCGTGTTTAATGACAGCTTCATCTTTAACTGTGTCCTGAACAGGAAGAGGGTCACTTCTCCTGACACCTTAACACTAGAACCGCCAGGGGTCGTTGTATACCTAAAACCGCCAGCAGGTCAAATTTACCCATGCACATGACTACTGTTTTTACAAGGCTAAAGAACGCTAAAGAACGTATTATGTTACTGTATTATGCCATTGTATTCACAATAGGGCTGCACGATTAATCGAATGCGATTGTCATGCGCATTTTGATAGTAATGCCGGTTCTGTAATCAGCAGGAAATCATCAAGTAATGTCTAGAGTCATGAAATGATTCTTTTTAGTCATCAACTATGTTTTTGTCCTGTTGTTGTCATGTGCATGGGTAAATTTTGAAAAACATTTGAAAAACAGCCATGGTTAAATTTTACCCTGTGGCGGTTCTAGAGTTAATATTGCCACGATTGATTTTAAGGATTTAAATCAATGATTTTGCTTTGCAACTATTAATATACAACTAGCTGAAAGTTTAAAAACAACATGCAGTCCATCTCGCCAATGGTCACCAATTGTTATACAAATAAAAAACAAAATGTAACAGGGGCTGTCAAGCTTCAAAACAAATACAGACCATAAAAGTACCATAATCCATATGTCTATATGGTATGGTATATTCAAATATGGGTGTCACCTATGTTATACATGTTTGGTTCTGTAACTGATGGTGTGGTCACATTTAGCATTGTTTGGTGAATTTGCATGGGCAAAATCCAGTAATTTCTAAAGGAACGCATGTGATTTGGAATTTCGTGTAAGGGTGAAAGATTTCCCCATGCAGATTTCACAATAGGTTCATGCAGATTCTCTGCACTGCCCAACCGAAAGCTGCTTGGTTGATTCATACATCACTACATTACATGTATATCACAATGGAATTTTATTTTATTTTTTTCCCAAATTATTTTTTTCCATTTATCTTTTTCTGGATTCCATTTAAACTGTTTAATTATTTTTTTATTAATCTAAAAATTTCTAATCAATTTAATTAATAAAACTTTAACAATTTAATGTTTGTTTAAATTTTTTTTGTTTGCTTGTTTGTTTTACAATAATAGGGCCCTATGAAATGTTTTTCTGGATTTTTGATTTAATACAAATTTATTGTTAAAAACTGGTGGTGATCAAATAAAGCCATGAAACATTAACAAATTAATTAATCTTTTAAACATTTATTTTATTTTATTTTTATTTTTATTTTTACTGTGATTCAGAGTTTTTCGCATTGAAAAAATTATAAAGCCCTACTACGTTATTGACAATAGCCAATGAATCTTTTTTGTTTACAAAATTTCACAGCAATTTCTTCAGTTTTAATTTTAGATTCTCTTCAGAAGACTTGGAATAAGTGATATGGAATACTTTCATGGTGCTGTTATGGTGTTTTCGGAGTTTGACAACCCCATGAAAATTGGCATACATGTTAATTTTGGGGTGAACTTTTCATTTAAAGTTGAGTTGCAATGGAGATGCGGTTAACAGGGCAAATGTAAGCTGGTCTAAGAAACTGAAGTAAGACCAGTTCTGCAATCATTAGCATATACAGTACATGCATTTCTGCAAGCTTGCACAGATCTCCTTTTAATTAAAGCACTGCGACATTAAAAATGAATAGGAGAAATGATATTTTAAATTAGCAAATATGTGAAGCGGGCAGTTTTTACTATGATCATTTGTTCTCACAGTTGGTACTTTCTATCCTCTGCCAGTGTAATTCTGGCTGAGCTTCCTAAATCAGCCCGTGTGAGACATTTTCAGTGGTATTTATGTCCAGTCTTTCATCCTTCTGCAGTCTTAAGTGTCAGCAGGCATAACCGTCAAATATATGTAGAAGAAACTGCACTTTGCTGGGAATATATGTTTGAAAACTATCTGAAAAGTCTAGTCAGGCAATACATGCTGTCACAGCAATGGCATTACGATGAATAATTCACAACCCTGATCAGACAGATGGATGCGTACCTTGTGAAGCGATAGTTTCAGTGCATCTGTTGTAGCGGCCGCAACACAGCGTGGCCCAGATAAGCAAAAAGAGCCTTTTACACTGAAACACACGCATGCCCACACGTACACTGGAAGCATTAATGAATAATGGACATCCCAATCCTCAGAGAAAGACTACCCACTGGGCTCTAAACTATAAATACCCCCCCCTCTCCCCTTTAAAAGATGGAGAGAAAAATAGGGATGAACAATTGCACCTCTGCTTAAGACCTACAGGAGATCTCACTCACAGACTCTGTAGTCGCAATAGAAAGCTTGTAAGATAGCAGTCTAAGCAACTCTACAAGGAGTAACTAGTAACATGGAGTAAATCTACTGCAGTGTCGCCAAAACTGTTTGGACAATAAAGAAAGATTGCCCAAATACACTTTACAAGCTAAACATTTAACAACTACAACAACTAAAAGTTAGATTTGGTTTTAAATTTTAAAAACAACATATTGGTTATACTGATGAATGATAGCAAATTTTAAACAAATTTTTAATTTAATATATTGATATTTGTTGATATTGATTTTTCATTGTAAATGCTAATTTCTTCTATTTTTAGATTTGATAACATTTAGTTTTTTTATTAAATTTAAAGTGATTTAATAACACTGTGAAACGTAATCTTTAGCAAATTTTTTAATGAATTGTTATTTTTTTATACTTTACATCATAATGATGTGATGTTTAAATTTTTTTTATTAGATAAATTATAGAATTTTAATATCTGCCATTTATTGGTTATTGGCCATAATTAATAACAAATTAATAAGAAACTAATTATAATTATTGTCTTTTTGGTATCCACGATAACTGTGCCGATAAAACTTATTTTAGAAAATAGTTTTTACTAATGTATGATAGCTTTTTTTTTCATTTAATATACTAGTATTTGGTTAATATTGAATATAACCCCTTAACTGTCACCCCCCCATTTTTTTTAAATAGGCATGAAAGTGCACTATCCAAACTTAAATTGTTGTAATTTATGAACACGAAATGGTCGCACTGTAGAGCCCTGTATCTCCTAGAATAGTTAGTAAATATGTTTTTTGTTGATGTTGGTCAAATTTCATTAGTAACAGACTACCGTATTCTGACTTGATTTTATTATTTGATTAAATTCAGGGCCCGGTTGCATAAAGCACCTTAAGTGTAATTTTCCCTTAAGATCGCCCTTAAGTTTCCCTTACACTTAAGGGCGTTGCATAAAATATCCCTTAAATGTTACTTAAGGGTTTCTTTAGGTGAAACGTCATAAACTCTTAGAATTTCTCTTAAGTACCCCTTAAAACCCATTAAGTGTTGCATAAAGCCCTTTAACTGTCATTTTCCTAAGGATAACATAAGGGTTGGAAAATGTCACCTTAAGTGTTACACAAGTCTTCTACAAGTCATGATCGGCCGCTTTATTTACGTTTCTGCTTTTTATTCAGCTTATAAGCTACTTCTATGAATCCAGTTTGGACTTTCAGCTCGAGAGCACCCTCCGGCTTTGAGTATGAATGAAACACACTGCATGAGAGTTTAGAGCTTTAATGTTCACATCGTTTTGGATACGAATAAAACGTCATGCATAGACTATCTTGTCTCTTTGCATTTAAATATATATTTATTCACACTAGAAAACCTCTACATGGACAGAAATGATGAGAGATCTTTATTTGTTGTCCAAAGATGAATAAAAGTCTTATGGGTTTGAACTGACACGAGGGTGAGTAAATTATTTTTCTGAATTTTCAGTTTTGAGTGAATTTGGGTATCCGTCTCGTCTGGTCCTTCTCTTTCATATTTGGTTTTCTTTTTTGTTTTCCTTATCCATGTTATATTGTTTTCTGTGAAAACGTACACCGCTATCTGCATTAACAAATAATGTGACCATGGCAACAGTCGATTTTTTAATGGAAAAACCTGGGTCGCTGTCGTGAAACACTTAACGGGTTCCCTTTGCTAAGGGAAGTATTTAAGGGATTATATGCAACACCCTTAAGTCATTCCCTTAGGTAAGGGGAAATCACGCCTTAAGTCTCATACTTAAGGGAAAAACTTAAGGTGCTTTATGCACCCGGGCACTGATCTGTGACATTTCTAATAAGGAAATTATTAAAATCGGCCTTACAAATGTAAAACAAAGCAAAAAAAAACAACAACATAAAATCACTTCCAGTGGGCAAATACTTCTGCTTAACAGAAAAATTTAATTTCTGACCCTGGTTGTCACCCATAACTAATAAAAAAAATTGTAAGAAAAGAAAAACTGGCCTCTTGGTATTAGCCAGAATTTTAATAAATCCCAGTTTTATTCTAAACTCATCTTGTGTTACCAGACTTTTGAATTCAAATTCTGTTTTCCATTTAAATTTTTCTGGATTCTGTTTTAATTGGTCAATTAAATTGTAATCATTGAAAAGCATGTCTAATTAGTTCATCATAAAACTTTAACGATTTAATTTATCTTTTAAAAATATAATCAAATGTAAGAATACCTTTACAACATTGCACTTATTTATTTGTTTGTTTGTTTGTTATCAAAAATTCTGCACATAGTTGGTTTTTAAATACATATTTCTTATGATAAATAGTAATACATTTACATAATTCAAGTGGAACCAAACTTTTATTTTGTTGATTTGTAGCAAAGATTTGTAACAATTTAATTAATATTTTAAAATGCAATCAAATGTAAGAATGACTTTAAAGCATCAAATATTTATTTATTTGTTTGTTTGTCACAGTAGTGTTATATACTGTGTGTGTATATATATATATATATATATATATATATATATATGACCCCCACATGGAGTTCAGTTCAGATGAATATTGAATTGATTGTATATATCTTATTTATTATTTACATGTGTCTATTTCTATGTATTTATATAACATATTGTCATAAGTGTATGTCAAAGAGAACAAAGTTGCATTTTCTAAATACTGAGTGGCAGTTGAGGGAAGAGTTGCCATGGTGACTACAGTCAACAAAGAGGACCGCTTGACTAAAGGCAAACTCTTGTCTCTCTCTCTTTCTTCATTACAAAAAGGTTAGTAAAATGGCCAAATGTCAAGAAAAATTACTAATTCACAGTGGGTTGAAGTTTCATGGATTGATCGCTATGTTTTGATTAAAGTCAGCAAAGAGGACCGCTTGACTAAAGGCAAACTTTTGTCTCTCTCTCTTTCTTCATTACAAAAAGACAATTCTCTTCTGTTGAGTGGACTTCCAGGGCGGTGTCTGCAACAGACTTGTGGGGGCTCGTCCAGGTTCGACGCAGTGAAGTTGATCCAGAGATTTCTGAACCGTGGGACCAGAGACTGGGTGCTACTGAAGCCGTGGTGCTGGTGATCGCCAAGTCTACAGAAACGTCGAGTTGCAGAACGTGTGAAAGTGGTGAAAGGACGGCTGACTTCATCTTGGGAAATTGACTGTGACGGAAGGGACTGCGGGAAGTGTCATCATGGCGGATCATGGTAGAAGAAGCCTGGTGTGGGACATTCGGAAGTGTTTGATCACATTGTCTGCTGATGAACTGTTCCGAGTTGCCAACATCGTTGGTCGAGTACCAGGAAGAGACCAGTCAGAACTAGACCCAGAAGACTCTGAGAGATGTTTTGATCACATTAATGCCTCTCTCTCTTTCTTCATTACAAAAAGACAATACTCATCAGTGGTAGAGCATTGCGTTAGCAGCGCAAAAGGTCGTGGGTTCGATTCCCAGGGAAC
>NW_015627535.1:80433-80822 GCF_001515625.1 Sinocyclocheilus rhinocerous
GTTCGACGTTACGTCAGTCGTGACTGACGAATTGGGATCCGTATGGAAAACACCACTATTGCTGACCCCCTCCAGTGCCCTGCGAAGGCCGGCAAGTCCCCCTACACCAGTTGGGTGGAAGAAGGACAGGGCTTAGGCAGAGATGTCCGCGACTGCTGTTCCATACAGTGGGATATTGTATAACACTGGGAAAGTGTACCCAAGTAGGGGAACGCTACGGAAGCCACATCCTGCGTATAAGAGGTATCATGTGGAGGTACACATATGGACTGGCCATAGGGCAGTACTACATATGGGAGTCCCTGCGGTAGACTCAGCCCGCCTGGGGTGAGATGACTACGCAGCAGAGATGGCAGAGAACGTCTGCCAGGGAAAGACACAGGCTTACC
>NW_015627535.1:81670-82062 GCF_001515625.1 Sinocyclocheilus rhinocerous
CACTGAGAACATGACTCATCCATGAGCGCTGCTTCAGCGTGCTGTAAGCCCAGGCACGAGACACAGCGATCATGACCATCAGATGAAGCCAGGAAACTACCACATTCAGAAACGCACGAGCGGGAAGCCATCTTTCAAAAGATGCCCGTCGCTCGTGGAGCTCTTTTAGATATTTTTGCTATTTTAGGAATTTAGGAAACACTCTTTTAGAGAGAGCGCTGAAGCGCCCAGGGGAGGTCGCGGCGAGACTGCAGAATGGGAAGCTGCAGCACACTGAAGAGAAGCAGCACTGGATGGCAACCCCCGCTGACGCGGCGTGACACCAACGCTAAAGATTCAGTCTTGCTAGAAGGCTCGGCTCCGAAGCGAAAAGCTGATGTGCGTTTGCACGC
>NW_015627535.1:87505-89098 GCF_001515625.1 Sinocyclocheilus rhinocerous
ACGCACGCCAACTGTCATTGGCTTGTTTAGTTAACACTCGAAGGTGATTGGGCTCTCGGGCGAGATCCCAATTCGTCAGTCACGACTGACGTAACGTCGAACGTGACTGACTGAAAGGGAACTCATTCAACTAATTATGCAGCAGTATTAGTCCTACATGACTACACAGAAAACATTCAAAGAAACTAGTGGGAATGTACAGTATGTGGACTTTGTGATAATTTCTGTCAATTTCTGTTGAGAAACGAGCCCCATATCCTGGAGCGATCCTGTGCCTGTATGTTTGTTTGGTTTGTGTTGAGATGAAATGCTTCAAATGAATATTTTAGGTGTTTAGATGCAGGGGAATCTCATTAGTGTGACTGATGAATAACATTGTGCAAACAGACAATCTCCCCATCTGTTTAGGAAGAGGAAGTGAAGCGAGCTAAGCGAGAGCTAAGAATAGAAAGAGTCCAATAAGGACGTGCACAAAAAATGTCTCTTTCAAAGTTCTCTCTTCATCTAGAGGTGGGCAACAATTCATCCAGCAATGCTGTGAGACTCTGGCTTCCTACCTTGTGCTGGTTTCTTTGGAGATGCCAGTGGACAAATACACAAAGAGACAGAGAGATGGAGATAACGAGAGAAGGGGAAAGAAAAGCTGGTCCTGCCGACGGCTTAAAGCGGGACTAGGGAAAATGGCTTAATTTTAGAAATTAGTCTCAATTGAAAAAAACTAATTCTGACCACTTCATTTATTTGTTTATCAAATTTCAGTGCACTATCACAAACTATACCTAAGTTTTTTACTTGATGTGTCCGAAAAGGCTATGTGCTGCCAGTTTCAGAGCAAATACGCAAAACTGTGACATTTCATTCACTGATGCTCTTCAAATATATTTTAACGTGATTTCCTATAGCGAGAACGTGCTACGATTGGTCAGAGAAATGTAGCTGTTATCTGATTGGCATATCTGACGTGCATTTGTGGATTTGTCAGCGTCTTGACGCCAAAAAATGTTTCAAAATCCACTAATGTGTGCAGCGATCTACAAATGTACAGGACGCGAAATGAATGCCAGGCAAAGTTGTGTTTGAGACATAAAAAGATATTTGCGAAAATGTTTTTTATTTGCAAATCTCATTTTATTTGTTTGTGAATTTAATTCATGTTTGTGAAACTCTAAGATTTATTTGTGGAGCTCATTCTATTTATTTGTCAATTAATAGTTAGTTATTAGTATTAGTATAAATTTCATAGTATTAGTATATTAGTTAATCTCTTCACATTTATTTGTGGATCATAATCAGTTTATTTGGAATTATGCAACAATTCTATCTCCATACACTATGTGCAGTGTGAACACCAAACCAAATCTCTCATGAGAATCAGACTGAAAGGGAACTTATGTGCAACCTTGTGTGTGTGTATATTATTTGCTATACAATAATATACATTTATTTTTAAATTATAATTATTATCATTGTTGTTATTGTTATAAATACTTATACAATATATACATTTATATCAAAATTGAATAAAAAATATATGATCTGACTTCTAGATTTATACATTATACATATATATTATATATACAGTAGATACATACA
>NW_015627535.1:89356-98618 GCF_001515625.1 Sinocyclocheilus rhinocerous
GCTGGAAATAAAAGATGCATCTTAATATATTATAGTTAATATAGTTAATATATACTTTTATATTGTTGTCAAATATTATATATGTAATTTTACATGTATTACAAATAAATAATATAATTAATATATAATGTTTTATATTCAAAAAATTACATTTTATATACACATCTAACATATACATTTATACATATATACATAATATAATATTATTCTATATATATTCTGTGTGGGCCTAGTTATCGGATAATGCTAATGTAATCTGGTGTTGCTCTCCAAACTGATGGAAAAACACTTGAGCCACTAGCAGAACATCTCTAGCAGTGTGCTGCCAAGTTTAAAGACTCACCTCACACTCTTAAAAATAAAGATTCCAAAAGAGAGTTTTCTCAGCGACGTCATAGAAGAATCATTTTTGGTTCCCCAAAGAACCTTTCAGTAAACAGTTCTTTAAAGAAACTAACTAAAACAATTTTTGCAATGGGAAGATTCCACGGATGTTAAAGGTTCTTCATGGAACCATCGATGCCAATAAAGAACCTTTATTTTAAAAAGTGCAGACAGTACAGCTCACTCTGGTGCTTCTCTGCTCAGGTAGGTTGGATTGCACTACTTCCATACTATCTCCCTGGGTAGTTTCAGAAATTCCCTGATATGCCGGACATCCAACACCAACCCCTTTGTCTTGCAGATGTTCAGCAGCAGGTGGTTTTCCCCACACCAGAAGTCCTCCAGTAGCTTCCTCTACTCTGACTCATCTCCATTACTGATGCGTATACTACAATGATGAGTCCACAGAAAACATCTGCAGGTGGCACGAACTAGTGTTACATTGCTAGACTGGGACTGAAAAAAGAGACTCTCAGTGTCATGGCCTCAAAAACTCCCACAGAGACAATCTCGCCTTCAAAATCTTAATTAGAAACAAACTTCTTCAGTTTTTGTTGCAGTTAGGCAAGAGAACACAAATTTTGAATTAAATTTTATTTTATATTATTTTATTTTACATTTTATTGTTTTGTTTTGTTTATCCCACGACCCTACATAGGGCAAGCTGTTTGGAAAGAGGATGGGTGTAATTATTTTATTTTAGTGTATTTATTTTATTATTATTATTTTAACTTTATTTCACATCTGCTACTTCACTGTCCATTAGCAGGTGTGCCCTCCAGTTCACTTTCAGCCTGCATTTACTGCATTCATAGTGTGAAGGCTGGTCGATTAATTAATATGTTCCATTACAAAATACAGCCATAATTTATCGACAGATGGTACTACCACCTGAGTTAGTATGATAAACAGCCGGACAAGTTAAAAAGAATGTGTAACGCTGTAAGAATTTTGGACCCAATCATCATTACATCACTGTAAATTAATTTAAACCGTTTTGCACCTCTCTCTATCGCTCTCCTTCAGTCCATATGTCCGGAACAAGTGCCTCTTTCATCCACTTGTTCACAAAAGCTTCCTTTCATTCTGTTGAGAGATGGCTTCACACCAGTTCTGTTTCCAGAGTGATACCCAGTAAGCACAGTGAAGGGAATGCCAAAAATCAGTGGCTCAGGGGTCAGTGTGTGTGTTTGAGAGAGAAAGGGAAAGAGAGACAGTAAAATAGATAGATCTAACTGTTTATTTACAGGCATGCACTTGTCAACCTCCATTAGAACATTTATAATGCATGTCTTTAAAAGTCAGTCTGAAAATGTCCGCTGGGCTCTTGCTGTGTCTTCACACTCACTGGTATGGAGGAGTTTTTGGCTTGGTCACGCTCATTCTATGATGTGTACTGACTCATAAATGAAACATTTTGAGGCACCCACCATCCCTGTGACCGGAGCCTGACTCGAAATACATTGAATCCGAGATGGAAGCAGAGAACTCTGAGTGGGTGGCCAAAGTGGAGATCAGAATTAGACTGCAACATCTCTGGGTTGGTGATTGTTTTTGTGTGATTTTGGCATGCGTGTGTGCATTTTCGTGTGCATTTTCATATAAACTTGGCAAAAAAAAAAAAAAGAAACGTCCTCTCACTTTCATCTGCTTTTATTTCCAGCAAATGTCTTAATGTGTAAGACAATATAAATATTAAATTTTTTTTATGATAATAAAATTCAATGTTTTTTAAATATATTTCACACACACACACACACACACACACCTCCTGTTTGATGTCATACACCGATCGGTCTGCACAGCACCGCTTCAAGTCGAACACACCTAATATGTACACGTATTTGCATCGCTTTGACCGTTCTCTGTAGATCTCACCTTCTCAAGCGCCACGATTGGTCAATTATGTACAATGCCTGCATGTTATTGGTCAAACTAGTTTTCGATCATTACCTTCAGCAAGTATGAAAACAGAAAAACAAAGCCAAAACCTGGATATTTTAGGCAATATAGAAATCCTGGCCAGGACGTGTCTGGAAAAAAAGGGCACGTATGTTCACCCTAAGCTTGACACATGCGTGTATCAACACTGTGTAGCAAACGGTCCACTGAACGACAAGTTTAAGAACCCATGTGCGGTGTATTAGATCCAACGTGACCAAAAACCAAACAAAGACTCGACTCGAACATAAGCAAACTTGACTATGAACATGAGCAGGATGGACCAGAACACTCACCGGCAGCAGGGTTACACACGATAAACTAACATGGCAAACAAGAGGGTTTAAATACTTAGACAAGGGGAACACATGACAAAACCAACCAATTATGAGACAGAACTAATGAACAGGAACCAATGAACAAACAGAACTGATAACCACATGACAACACAATGAACCAATGAATACATGACACATAGACTAAAGGAACACATGAGGGCAAGGAAGAAACATTTGAGTCAACCTGAAGTTGATTTACAAATTCATGAATGTATTCAAAAAGGACAGATTGACATTAATATCAAAAGCTGTTCAACACGATCATTACCTTCAGCAAGTATGAAAACAGGAAAACAAAGCCAAAACCTGGATATTTTAGGCAATATAGAAATCCTGGCCAGGACGTGTCTGGAAAAAAAGGGCACGTATGTTCACCCTAAGCTTGACACATGCGTGTATCAACACTGTGTAGCAAACGGTCCACTGAACGACAAGTTTAAGAACCCATGTGCGGTGTATTAGATCCAACGTGACCAAAAACCAAACAAAGACTCGACTCGAACATAAGCAAACTTGACTATGAACATGAGCAGGATGGACCAGAACACTCACCGGCAGCAGGGTTACACACGATAAACTAACATGGCAAACAAGAGGGTTTAAATACTTAGACAAGGGGAACACATGACAAAACCAACCAATTATGAGACAGAACTAATGAACAGGAACCAATGAACAAACAGAACTGATAACCACATGACAACACAATGAACCAATGAATACATGACACATAGACTAAAGGAACACATGAGGGCAAGGAAGAAACATTTGAGTCAACCTGAAGTTGATTTACAAATTCATGAATGTATTCAAAAAGGACAGATTGACATTAATATCAAAAGCTGTTCAACAGAATATATCAGAACAGTTTATTATGCGTTTCTGCCAATATACACTGATGGCTCAAGAAACCCAGAAATAGGTCGTAACTGGATCTGCATTCTATGCTCCAGAATTTAAAATCGGAAAATATGGGAGGTTAACGGATGGGACTTCAGTATACAGTGCCAAAATGGTGGCAATTCAGATGGCACTTAGTTGGGTAGAAGAAGTGATGCCAAATAAGGTGGTGATTTGTTCAAATTCAATGGCATCACTTACCAGTCTTCAAACTTTTCAAACTGTTAGATATGATATCTTTATAGAAATAATGAATATATTGTATAGATTAAGAAATGCTGGAATAATAGTTAATTTTGTTTGGGTTCCAGCGCATGTTGATATACCAGGAAATGAAAAAGCTGATAAAATGGCTAAAGAGTCACTTAATCTGCATACTCCTACTATTTCAGTTTCACTAAGCAGGATGGAGGGGAAAAGTATAATTAAAGAAGCTTGCAATTGGAAATGGCAAGGGATTTGGAATGACTGTAAAACAGGAAGACATTTTTATATTATACAAAACAGGGTAAGTCAAAGCAAAATGATACTAAACTTAAGTAGAGATGATCAGGTCATTTTAACAAGACTAAGGATGGGTCATATAAAACTTAATTCTACACTTCATATAATAGGAAAACACAGAACTGGATTATGTGAAACATGCTAAGTAAAGGAAACAGTTGATCATGTGTTGTTACTCTGTCCTAAGTATGAACAGGAAAGGAATGAACTACAAAGAGAATATATAAATATATAAAACATTACAATATAACATTTCTGTAATCTATATAACCTACCAGTCAACAGTTTTTGAGCAGTAAGATTTTTAATGTTTTATAAAGAAGTCTCTTCTGCTCACCAAGCCTGCATTTATTTGATCCAAAGTACAGCAAAAGCAGCACAAAAGAAGAAGAAGAAGAAGGAAGAAACATGGCTACAGCAAATTACAAAAAAAAGACATGATCAAAAATACACCTGAACACCGACGGTCAATTAGAATACAGTTCTTTCTGTTACTGACCTTGCAATGGCTTTTGAGACTTGTATGGCCACTTTCATACAGCAGCAGAATACAGTTGTCAGTCCTGTATTTGAGTCCTTAATACGGTTAGTCACAAGCCGTAAATACTCACACCCGAAAATTTTCAGGACTCACAACCGCATTCTCGGAAAACACGTGCTGTTTGAACAGAACAGGACTGGACTGGACAACTAGTTGTCTGTCACGTCATACAGTGCGAGAGAGAGGCGCTCTGCTGCACAAATGTGTGTCTACCGTGTGTTGCATGTTTTCATGTGTGGTTTCAGTAACTTACAGTGATGAGCTGTGTGTCATCTGAAAGTTTTAGATCCAGTCTCCACCGGAGCCGCTCCCGTCAGTTTTGTGTTCTGTGTGCGACTCACTCAAATGCTCCATTCTCCAACCAAATATAAAAGCTGCTGTCAGTTAATGAAGATTTGACGGATGAACTCACGGCTCGATTGGACTCTTGTCATGTCAGAAAGTAATAAGACTTTCAGCTTTATGGACGTCGCCATATTTGATATTATTTTGGTCACTGTCGCTATGGTAACTGGTAAGGAATACGGGCTTGACTCCCATTACACGTTCATACAGACAGTATCTGAGACGCTACTGTAAGTTGCTGTGTGAACGGGCTTTCAAGACTCACACCTGTAAGTAAATGCGGTTGTCGATCACAAAAACTGACAGTGTGACCATAATCACATGTTCTTACAGTGTAATACCACAGGCCTTTATCTGTGTGCCTGCATAGGAACATATCTTAAAAGAAAAAATAACTGGCTTTTAATAATGGATCAAGTTCAGTCAAAAAGGGCACCAACAGAGAGTAGATGAAAGTACTGCTCAGAGATAATAAGCCGGGCTCTAGCCACAGGCTTAGCCAGAGGAGCTGAACCGGTTCATGGCACAAACACACACATACACAAAGACCATCAGATAGAGACAGTACGGCACTGCGCTACCAGTCTCAAATCTTGGTTCATCACTAAGCAGCGGTTCAAATTTGTGTCACTAAACTAATTATTAATTAGTTAAACAAATTATTAATTAATTACGTTGCACCTTCCGCTGCGCCTACGTCATATGCTCGAATGCCTTGTCGTGAACATGCCTGCTTGAGCGACCGGAAGCTGGAGATTACTGTTTATACATTTTTTAAAATCTATATTTTTCTTACACTAACGCATCGTTTCGCTTCAGAAGGCCTTTATTAACACCCTGGAGCCGTGTGGAGTAGTTTTATGATGGATGGATGCTGTTTTTTAGGCTTCAAAAATGGGCACCACTGCCATTATACAGTTTGGAAGAGCCAGGACAATTTTTAATATAACTCCGATTGGATTCATCTGAAAGAGGAATGTCAGATACGCCTAGGATGCCCTGAGGGTGAGTAAATCATGGGCTAATTTTCATTTTTGGGTGAACTATCCCTTTAAGTTAGTGTGTACACAATACATATAACCAGCATTTCAATATTAATTCTGTAATGCCATTTCATAATCATGAATGTCAGTAATCATCCATGTCAGTAATTATTTTTGAAAACTTTGGGTGACTTTTCCTTTGCCATTTTTATGAATGATTTTAGAAAGTAATGGTTTGTGACATTTTATGACAGTTGTAGGGCATGAATTTTTTTTGTTTTAGTTTTAATGGTTAAATTAAATCAAAATGCATGTCTAATTAATTGAAACCATGAAACTTACCATTTAACAATAATTTATTAATTTTTTTAACTAAAAAATGTAGGGCCTTGTGAATTCAGTTTTATTTTTTCTCAAATTCCAATTTATTTTTACCAAATTCTGTTTTCTGTTTACATTTTTCTGGATTTCACTTTATTGGTTTAATTAAATTTTAATAATCAGATCTAATGCATAATTAGATCTAATAATAATTAGATCAAAAGCAGATCTAATCAAGTGAATTCAAGGAACTTCAACAGTTTTAATTGTTTAGTTTAATTTAAGAATTTATTTAAAAAAATGTACAATAACAGTATAACTTCTGATGGGTTGTTGTGAAGACTTTTGAATTTCTGTATGTTTGATACACAGAGGTGGCATAACGTAGGGGAAAGTTAGGACAAATCCAGGGGCCCTGATTAGAGACGGGTCCCCTTTGGGGCTAAAGGTTTAACTTCTTGTCATGAAGTATAATAAATGAGGCACTCATAAGCAAAGCAATGAAACATGGCGCAACGTCAAAGTCGTCCGTCTAGTACTTATATAGAAAAACAATTAAAAAGCAGCAATGCAACTGCAGTGGGTCACCAAATCTGACAAGGCAGCACTGAAATCTGTTACTCGCCTTTATTTTACACAGAATGTTTGCAATGTTCTCCAAATTCTCTCTGGTGATGTCTTACCTCCTGTATTTCACACCCCAAAAAGCATTTTGTTTTGATGTGAACAGCAACAGATAAACAGCAGGGTCATGAAATCAGATGAGGCAGCATTAGAGGTTACAGAAATTGAATACGCCCCCTCTAAACTGTGTCTGTGAGCAACACACAGTAGTGGCGTTTCGTATAGTTGTGAATTAGCACTCTTTAACACATCAGTTCAGAGAATGAGTCAGTGATTCACCCATAAAGAAGGTCATCTTGTTGGTTCCTGAATGTATCAGTGCTTTTGAATCAAATGTTTGAGTGAATGATTCAATGACTCCTTCAAATTGAACAAATCGGTTGAGTGAATGATTTAAATGATTCACTCATAAATACAGTCACTTGTCGCCACCTACTGGCTCAAAGATATAATTTGCTTTGGATTTAAATATATATAAATAAGTTAAATTAAAGGGGTCATATGATGCGATTTCAAGTTTTCCTTTCTCTTTGGAGTGTTACATCATATATAAAGTTTTTTAAAGCTTTTAAAATTATTAACCTTGCACGTTTTCCTTTAGGCTCATGGTGCACCATATAAATTACAAACGGTATAAATTCAAATAATTCACTCTTTTTTGTTCTTTTAGCTATATATTGTGATATTATGTTTTTTATTTATTTATTTATTTTTGTCCAAATGATTTTTGGTAGACAACAACTCTGTACTTTACAGTGGTGATTAGCTTTTTTTCAATCTCTGATGTTTGTTGCCAAAAGATCTCATCTGACCTCAGAAGCCATCACTAATCAAAGCTCCTGTAAAGTTTTGTGAATTTCAGCTGCTTACTGTACATTTGTGATTTTAAAAATAGCATAGGCTTTCTTCAGACAAGAAGAGCTCTGATAGTTGGCATGAAAGCAGATTTTTGGAAATGTTCAGCCTTCTATAGCTAGCACACTGCATGGAGAAAAATATATCTTTGTCCCCCAGTTGTTTGAAACTGCCTGACAAAAGGTTTCTAAATAAGGCAGTGGCTTTATTAAAGAAAACATTCTTCTCCATTATTGGGGCTCTGCTGTGTTTAAACACTAGTGGAAATACGGTGCAGTAATAATGGCTAATGTATGAAAACCTTCTTGCCCTAATTTCAGACAGTAAATAGTAGATGTTTTTTTCCTAATAATTTGACATTACAAAATTAGATTTCTCTTTTATATGCAGTGTACAGTTAATGTAATAAACAACAAGTGCATGTTTCTCCTTGAGTGGCAATAATTGCAGAGGATTCTGCAACTTGCTGCCATGGTGATGTGATTTGAGGTCCAAGATGAGTGGAAACCTTTGCACACATGTATACCTGCGAAACGCTATGGGTTTCAAATCAATTTCAGCCCCAATCCCCATGAATCTCACCTTGTGAAGATCACAGCCACTGTGAAAAGCTATTCATCTGGGCAATTCCAAGGTTATGCACAAGAAGACCACTGTAGCTCAATGCACGCTATGGGGCTTGGCATGCATCTCCATATTTCATAAACAGATGTGTTGTTTATGGGTGGCAGGGGTGTGTAGACGAGACTCTCTGACCTTGCCAAGTCACTGTAATGGTGAAGGTAACAGCTGTTTGGCCATATGGGGGTTTAGAAGAGCCGCTGGTAACTCATACTAGTCCTCATATTGCAGATATTTCAGGTGATGATTTGTGGTTTAATAATATATCATAACATGAGGAAAAAATCAAATTTTGAGCCAATTGCTGAGATTGAATATTGCATCATTTCTGTTTCAAGCCCAGGGTGGGTTCTGAGACATGCTCGCTCTTACCTTGCCACTTGATTTGCTTCTGTTATTCCCATTGGGGAGGGCTGAAGATGAGTTGACGTCCTCATGGAGGCGGTCCAGAAGCCAGAGCAGGAATTCAAGAGCGTCATGCTGGGAATTCCCCCGGAACTGTGCACCATATTTAGATACCGTCATCTGGACAAGAAACAAGATAAAGGTCACACAAGTAGTAGTAGTATCAGATTGTCTATAAATATAGACAACACAAAAAGTTACTAAACATGATCCTGTTTATTCACTCCACATCTGCGATCCTGAGTTATCTAATGAATCTCTAGAAAAACAAATCCTCGAGTAGTTGAATAATAGCCGCAGTGGATCTGACTCAGAACAAACAGTTTGTTAGATACTGAGATGTGATGGAGAGCAGATGGAGGATGTAAATTGCATTCTGCTATAAAGTGAATGATGCTCCTCACTGCTGATCATGACAACAACTGTGTAAATGAATAAATGAAGAATCCTCTTCAGATATGCGATCACAAAAAAAGTTCTTATGAAATGCATTGCCCCCC
>NW_015627535.1:98705-102381 GCF_001515625.1 Sinocyclocheilus rhinocerous
ATACTTTTATTCAAAAGTGACAAATGTACAATAAAAAAGTCTATTTCAAATAAATGCTGTTCTTTTGAACTTATATACTTATCAAGTAATCCTTAAAATATAACATGGTTTCCACAAAAATATTAAGCAGCACAACTGTTTTCAACATTGATAATAATAATCAATGTTTCTTGAGCAGAAAATCAGCATATTACAATGATTTCTGAAGGATCATGTGACTGGAGTAATAGACTGGAGTAATGAACATTCAGCTTTGCATCACAGGAATAAATTACATTTTACAATATATCAAAGTAGAAATTAGTTATTTTTAATTTAAATAATATTTTACAATATTACTGTTGTTTGTTGTATTTTTGATCAATTAAATGCAGCCTTGCTGAGCAAAAGACTTATTTCAACATGACTTGAAGGCCACATCATTTAAAGTAGTCTTGAATATCAGGTGTATTTAAAATCATAACTTTAATGCTGAGTGACATAAAGATTAATTACAGTGGTATTAACCATACGGACTCAATCTAGCAGCTGGGAGCAAATTGCAGATAATAAATATGAAGCCGTAGGCCTACAGACTGAGATAGCTTAATGATCTTAGCATTAGTCTTATAGTGAGAAAGTGGGTCGTATGGTCACAGAGTTTAAACCCATCTTCAAAAGAAAGCCTTCAAAAGAATAAAAGTTTTCGGAATGGTTTCCTCCACTAAATGCCTCACCCTCAAAGGAGTTATTCAGAAGAACAACAATTTATTCAAAGCACCTTCTAATTAAAAGCATGTGACAGAGAAACTGCTATACACTCCTCAAAGAGGTCAAAGGTCACAAGACTTGTGTTGTGAGAATGGAAATGTAGCCCAATGTTTATTTATAACATATAGTCAACAGTCACTGGAGAATATTTTAATTCTGGTCCTGTAAAATGTCTTTGGTGTGTGTGAAAGCTTTGAGAAATGTAGGCCTCCACTTATTTGTGATGGTATTAAAGAGAGGATTCCTGTCAGTTTTATATGAAAAGAAAGGCTTCCTTTTCATCAATGAGTGCTCAGCCTGAAGAGGTTTGACTCGCACTTAAAAGGTAGTTTTGTGCAAAAACAAATGAACTAGTATTAGTATGGAAGCAGGTCCTTTAAGGAGAGTCTAGCCATGAATTTTGTCTTTTTTGCTATCCCAGCTTTTTGTTCTATATTTCAGGACAGGAGGTAGGTATAAGAAGGAAAAGCACCCAGAACCATCATCCATTAAATAATTAAAATGTTAAAAATAGTATTAAAAAATTGAACAGTTAAAATATCAAAGCTTTGATTTTCAAAGGACCTTTTTTGCTCAACATCTCGTCAGTGAACCCAAATATAAGGATAAAATAATTAATTGTGTTAGACCTCATGAAATTATTTGGCAACGCAATTTTCTTTCCATTTCCTATTAAAACATGAATTTCCATGGATGTTGTTAGTGATGAAAAATAATTTTGAAGACATTGCATGCACAATAAGTAATTTCTAAATGATGAGCTTAATTTCACTATTTTATTTTTATTTATTTATTTTTATTTTTTTAAATACTTCCAGGTTTTCCGTGACAACTTTCTGTGACTACTTCTTTGCAGGTTGTACATACAATTTGGATGTTCTTATCTCAGTCTCAGGCAGCATTTTATTACAGATTTCTATATTCCCTTCCTGACAAGATGAGGCATCACTTTTTGGTTCCCTGTAAGAGAAAGAATGTATATATTTTAAATGCATTTATCTGCTAGTTTCATCAACTTTTAAGAGTACACTGATGTCAGAGCCAAAAGACGTGCACTAAAATGTTGTAAAATTGTGTTTTTATTCCCAATACTGACACAGCAGACTTGATGACTTAATGTAGACTCAGATCAACCTCAGACTCTGCTACATCCCCCTCTGAGTTGGACTAGCTAGACATCAGTCAGGAACTATACACATGACCTTGTGATCTGTGAAATACCAGCCTGTCATCCATCACCCACATACCATCTCTACCAACAAACTCCTTTACCCTTTCACAACTCATTGGTTTAAGTTCCAGCTCACAAGTTACACAAGATTTTGGTCTTCCGTTGCATTAGAAATCGTATGATTGAACCAGTCACTACTTGTAATGCTTTCACTGTGTAATTCAGGTCCTTTTAAGTCTAATTAGAAATAGACTGCACTTCACTAAAGCCAGCCGATATTAAGCAAATGAAGTTAAGCGCAGTGGGAGGCTGAAATGATAGGGTAGAGCTCTTGATTGTTTATAGATGGCTCCCCGTATCAGCGGTTAGGCACTCATTAACTCTCGCAGACATTTGAGAAGCAGAGAGAGTTTATTTATGTAATCTCTAGACAAGATACTCTGGGCTCTGTCAACAGGAAAAAGCAAATCATGCCTCAGACAGCCTCAGATAAATTTATGACATGCAAGCCATCAGATTTGACTGTTAATGTTAAAGGGGTCATATGCTTTTTTAAAGATCATTATTTTGTGTATTTGGTGTAACAGAATATGTTGACATGCTTTAATGTTCAAAAAACACATTATTTTTCAAATACTGTACATTATTGTAGGTCCTCTATGCCCCGCCTCTCTCAAACGCTTCGTTTTCTACAAAGCCCCCTCCTTTGACAAGCGCAGTCTGCTCTGACTGGCCAGCTGACCCAGTGCATTGTGACTGGCCGAACACCAAAAGCACGCGTCGGAAATGTAACGCCCCTTACCATAAACGCGCAACTTCAGGGATCTTATCTATGCACAATCAGCTTGTAACACTCCAAAGAGAAAGGAAAACTTGAAATCGCATCATATGACCCCTTTAATGTCGTGTTGTGTTGTTTAAAGACACCCACAATACAACATAAATGATCTTTCATTCAGATTTATCCATAAATGCGTTGTTTTTGAGTGGGCACAGCCTTATATTTTGCCTTGAGTGATCTTGTAATTCTCCATTCGTATAGTCAGCCCAGACTGGGGGCCTTTAAGGCAATAATTTCAGACTTTTGATAGTAGGGTGTGAATAGAACTTGGCCTCTGTTTCCCATCAGAGGATCAGGTCTACCTTATGGCTACACTCCCACCTCTTCTTGATGATGCCTTTCCACTGAAATCTTTTCTAGATTTCTCCCACCTGCTAGTTTCTTTAGCTACTCCTTCCTCAAGATCCTCTTGAGGGCTTAACCCTGTGTGGAGCTTGAAGAAGCGGATGATATCATAACAGAATTTTATTCCTTAGTGTGAAGATCATTTTAATAATCTAAAGAACCTTTTTCCACTATAAAGAATCTTTTGTGGAATGGAAAGATTCCATGGATGTTAAAGGTTCTTACTGGAACCATACATGCCATTAAAGAACCGTTATCTTTTAGGAGTGTTGCTGAATTAATTAGTTGGCATAATTGACTATATCTTTTATGTAGACAACAAAAGCCGAACTAATAATCCGTGGGCAATGTAACTGTCATCGTGAAACATTCAAACTACCATAGTAAACCTTTAGCTTTTTGCCATCTGCCCCCTCTGTCTTAAAGGCACAATATGTAAGATTTTTTTATTAAAATATCCAAAAACCACTAGAACAGTGTTATATATTTTGCTGACTTGTGTACTTACATTATCCCAAATGTTTCGAAGAATGTTTAAATCCAGAGAAATAAGCAATTTTAACTAGTGA
>NW_015627535.1:102391-105839 GCF_001515625.1 Sinocyclocheilus rhinocerous
TTAATAGACCGGTGAAGACCGTACAGAGTAGCATTATAACAGAACTTTCAAATGTATCTAGTATGATAAAACAGCACTGCTTTTTTTCCCCACATACGCACAAACCGGAAGGAGCGGAAGCGGTCGACTGTGGCATTATAAAAGCTCCACTGCTTTCGAGCCGTGTGTCAAGCTCGTTCAGCGGCCTCGTTTCACTTCGACGGCTTTCAGCCTCACCCTGCTTCATTCTACTACGTTAATAAATCATTAGCTCATCCAGCGCCCTCTAGCGGCGAAAATTACATATTCTGCTTTTAAAGACTGTAGCAGCAAGCTCTTTAGTCATCATTTCACTAGTAAATGTATAATGCTAGTAGTAGATTTCTGAGAAAGCAAAGTGTTACATAAGACCTGCGTTCCAGATCGTACTCATCTTTGTGGTCAGTATCCAGTGAGGTGACGTCTTATCTGAGAGTGCACTAGTTTTTAAGTTTACTCTGGTGATAACGTTATCTGTGGAAAGTTTCTCATCCTGATCTATTTTTTATTTTTTTTGCTCAGAAGAGATCATCCTGTAGGAAAGCATTGCTCACATACTGAACAAACTGGTCAGAGAAAGCTCCATGAGCTGATTTTAAGTTATATTTAAAGCTGACACCACACATGTCCATGAGGTTTTTTTTTTTTGTCAACATCAAGATTTTAAATTAAAATAAATCAAAATATAAGGGAATATGTGTATTTTAGGTGCTGTAAAGTCACCATCTCCAAGTTTTTCACCATTTTAATCACACTTCATTTTAATAGTCTATCTGGCATGGTGTTACTTTTTAACATATTCTCAATAAATACAGTACTTTTGTCATAAAAATGCATGCATAATAATTATAAAGGATTTTGCATGCTCTTTGAAAACCTTTAGTAGTTCTTCTAATGTATCAGGCTGTAAAACCTTTTGGAACCCACAAGATCCTGTAAGAACTTTATGGACACTCATAGGTTCCTCTCTCAACCCCATAATAACGTTAAGAGCATTTGAGCAGCCTGACATGTATATTGACGTTCCTTAAAATATTATATTTGAGGAACCTTTACGGCATGCCTAGATGTTCATATACCTGCAAGAAGTGGATAAAAGCGTCAGTGACAAAATATTAAAGTTATCATTTACTTGAGTCTAACTTACCTTAAACTCAGCCGAGAGTTGAGGAGTGTATTGAAAAGTCCAGAGCGCTCGGACCAAAGACGCGAGCCGTTCCGTAACCTCTCCTTTCTCCTGCTGACCGTTCTCATTCTTTATAAATCCGTTCATTGCCCTGTGACACAGGTCCAGTTTATATCGCTCCAAACACAGGTATTCAGCGAGCAGGTCCGTGTTGCTCAAGCACTGCACGACGGCGTTCATGAAGCAGGTGTTCCCGTGGTTCTTCAGACCCAGCACGCCTGGCGTTTTATCCCCGTACAGCGAGAACAGTCGCTCTTTCGCGGAGGAACGGCAGGGAAGCGATGAACTTTTCCTCACCTGGCTGCTGTCCTCTTGTTTCACATGTCCCGGGTTTCCAGCGCAAGGTGCGCTTTTTCCAAACCCACCATCATCATCCTCAGCGTCCGACCGCTCGGTTGTTTCTCCGCCGCTAGCCAAGCTCCCCAAACTTTTCAAGATCTTATTCACCAAACTTTCCACGGGTTTAAACGATTTCCTCCGGAACAGCTTCCCTGTGCGTTTCGTAGAGTCCTTTTTCGCTTTCTTGTCGCGTTTATCCATATTTCTTGCTTATTTCCCTCTGGATTACTAAACCGTTCAAGCCCACAGTGTGTTATTATCCTCACCTGATGCTGCGTCGGTATCAAGCATTGCGGACGGACAGTAGCGGTTTCTCACGCATCTTACGCTCGCCGTGAAGGAATGATTGACAGGTAGCGCGCGGTCAGCAGCACTCACTCATGTGACGTCATAGCGGCAGGCGGTTAGGAACGAACGACTGAATGATTGACATTTCTCCTTAAACGGCGGTCAGCGCGAGCGCTCCTGGAACTTCATGCGAGCGATGGAATGATTGACAGGCAGAGCTGTCAGTACGGCAAGCCAGCGTACAAATGATACAGTGACTTAGAGGGGCTCGACTATTTTAAAGGAATTTCAGCTTTTTAAAGGATTTTTAAAGCACTTTGTGTACTCTGTGTACAGTGTCTCTGTCAGCAGTTAATTTCCGGGACGCAATCAGTCGAGTATTGTCTTGCTTTAAAGCAAATTGTAATATTGCGCCACTAACTCATAAATGTCGAATATCTGAAATCTAATTTTTGACAAACCAAAACGTTTTATTTTATTTCTATGATAAAGTGATGCATATTACTTGTCATGCTATCAAAACTATAGCATTGCTTTATCATTATTGAAAGCCATGTTTAAATATCTATATCTATCTATCTATCTATCTATCTATCTATCTATCTATCCATCACCTCCATGATGTTGGCACTGTGTCCTGTTACCATATGTCTTTAGCTGGCCTTTGAGGAACCCCACACCTTCACTGGTTTATCATCACTTCTTGTGGACAGAGAACAGACACTCAGTCAGAGCAGATTTCACATCAATGCTGTTTCCCCGGTTATCTCTTCACTGCCACAGAGACAGTATTTTGTCACAAAACCAGACCACCTACAGTTTTCCCATTTCTCCAGCATTCAAACTGCCAAACCGCTGATGTGGTTTTAAACTCATTCTGTCCTCTTTACATTTGAACAATCAGAGGAGATGAATGTCTAGGATAATGGCCAAAATTATCTTATTTTTAGATTTCCGGTACTTTGCGCTTTATTCTACTGAGATCTTATATGCAAAATGAGTTCAAAGTACTGAACATGCAGAGCTTAAAGACTTTTTGTGTGGATAAATGTCTCTAGGTTGGCAGCTATCTCTTTCAGTGTGCCATCCCTTCGCAAAAGAGCATATTCAAAGATATTTTTATCTTCGGAGGTACATTTACTTGCTTCCTTCCTTTCTTTTAGTTGCTTCTATGTGATCAAAGACACAGAACAATGCAGAAAAGCACGACATAACCACTAACCAGAC
This sequence comes from Sinocyclocheilus rhinocerous, assembly GCF_001515625.1. Lineage (NCBI taxonomy): Eukaryota > Metazoa > Chordata > Actinopteri > Cypriniformes > Cyprinidae > Sinocyclocheilus > Sinocyclocheilus rhinocerous. The sequence continues at coordinate 105,450 of NW_015627535.1, forward strand.
TGTTTGCATGTGGACTGGAAAATGAGAAGAGAAGTTATAAGTCTGGTTTTAATTTACCAGAGTAATTCTGTCTAGTCTGGTTTGCAGAGCAGCGTCATGGTTCTCTACATTTTTTATTACTGTACTATAGTGGTCTGACAAAAAAAAAAAAAACACATTACAACATCATTGTGATATAGAAATCTATCTATCTATCTGTAGGCTGTCTGTCTGTCTATCTATCTATATTTGTTATCTATCTATCTATCTATCTATCTATATCTGTCGTCTGTCTTTCTGTCTATCTATCTTTCTATCTAGCTGTATATATGTCGTCTGTCTGTCTGTCTGTCTGTCTGTCAATATCTATCTATCTATCTATCTATCTATCTATCTGTCTGTCTGTCTGTC
>NW_015627535.1:105876-119110 GCF_001515625.1 Sinocyclocheilus rhinocerous
ATCTATCTATCATCTATCTGTCTGTCTGTCTGTCTGTCTGTCTGTCTGTCTTAATGTGTATATGGAGCCCCCTGCTGGTTAAATGTCAGAGGTGTCAAGTATGGTTGAATGCCCCTCATGTCGCTCTAGTGACCAGCCATTGATCTGATTTAATGAATAGACCACAAAGACAAAAGTTTTCAAAATTTGAAAAAAATAAAATTATATATATATACATATATATATATATATATATATATATATATATAAATAAAATGCTTAAAGACTTTTTGTGTGGATAAATGTCTCTAGGTTGGCAGCTATCTCTTTCAGTGTGCCATCCCTTCGCAAAAGAGCATATTCAAAGATATTTGTATCTTCGGAGGTACATTTACTTGCTTCCTTCCTTTCTTTTAGTTGCTTCTATGTGATCAAAGACACAGAACAATGCAGAAAAGCACGACATAACCACTAACCAGACTGTTTGCATGTGGACTGGAAAATGAGAAGAGAAGTTATAAGTCTGGTTTTAATTTACCAGAGTAATTCTGTCTAGTCTGGTTTGCAGAGCAGCGTCATGGTTCTCTACATTTTTTATTACTGTACTATAGTGGTCTGACAAAAAAAAAAAAAACACATTACAACATCATTGTGATATAGAAAAGAAAAAGAAATATGGGCACAAAGGCAGAAATACAAATTTAGACAGGCAAACACAGGAAACACCCCTTAGGCAGAACTTTGCTTTTGCATGCAGCACTGTATGGAATTTCATTGGTTGATCCACATTCTCTTCATTAGTGAAAGTCAAGATTTACCTTCACAATTCATGGCAAATTTACAAAAAGACTCATAGAAATGTGTAGAAAATGTGCTTGACAGTTTATGACAACTAGATCAACCATTTTGCATTTAATGACTTATACGATGAACCAATGACCAACCATTTTGCATTTAATGACTTAAACGATGAACTAGTGACTAGATGTTTTGGGGGATAAGACTGTTGCACAGAGAATTATTTAATACATTTTGAGCAACATGACAACAGCAACTGATAATGTAGGAAACCGCAGACAAATGTACATAAACAATTGCATGAATTCTGAGAAATGCACCAAAGCGACTGAGAAAAACTGTAAACGTCTAACATTATCCTCAACTGTTTTGAGAGGATCAAGAGAGACCTTGGGGATGAAAAATCAACATGATTATGGGGTCTGCTGAATCCAAAAACAATCATTATCTCTAAACAGCCATGATAACATGCTGTTAACACAGCACTGCGAATGCAACTCTATTAGCAAGCTGTGCAGACCAAACAGATTTACACCAAATACTGATAATGAAGGAGCTTTACTTTCTACTGAAAGGAATAATCCCATAAAAATTGTCAAATTCTTTCTTTCTTTTATGAAAACAACTCATCACACAGAGAGAAATTCAACGTGAATCCTACTATGAAGAAACAACAATAAGAAAAAAAGGAATCCACGGTATGAGTATCAGGGGAAAAGTGTTTAAATTAAATTAATAAAGTGAAAAATATTAATTTAGAATAAAAATATTTCTAAAATATTATATTGAAAAAATACAGAAAATAAAACATCCGTGTTTTTACTAAAATTTCCTTTAATGTAACAATATGCACCTTTAGGGACAAAGATGTACCTTTTGAGTAGGTACTGCCCCAGTGACAGCTTTTGCACCTTTTTTCTTGTGTGACAATCATTTTTTTTTCTTTAATAGTACTGTAGGTGTGTATCTAACATTTCTGATTATATGGGCTCTAAGGCTTGATGTGAGTTGTTTGACTTGCACTTGGTGTTGCAGACTGAAGCTTTGGTCTCTGTTACGGTTATGCATTCATTGGTTCTGGGAAAGATGCCTGTTGCCCCATACTGTGAATGTTTACCATCAGTATCAGCATATTTCACTAGTACAATATGCTAGACTGCAATCTAATCTTTTTTTCCAGACTGAAAGATATAAACACTTCTAAAATCTCACCGCACAGATATTTATGTCATGACATCCATATCACTAATTTTAGATATCACTGTCATTGAACCTTTTGCAGATTATTAGATGATTATGGCTGTCTCTGTGCTGCCGAATCCTTTGTCGATGCAATCAGATCAGACTCTAAGTCCAGGTAAACTCTGGGTCTACCTGTTTGACTCAACAATGGAAGACGGGGGAAGTGCTTCAGAAACCTATTTGAATACAGTCATTATTTTTGAAGTTCGTTCACTTACAGAAGCTTTCATTTCATCAAAATAGATCTAAAGATAGTGAAATGTGAGGTGCACGTCAATATGGGTTAGCTTAGGGCGCCCACTCGTGGTAAATCAAGGTAGCGTAAGCAAGAAAGAGACATTGCCATAGCTATTATTTCTGTTTTGGTTGAATGACTGCTCTGTTGTGGCTAACAAGTGCACCTGAAGTAAAATGGCATCAGTCTCTTTTCCCTTGGTGGCCTTAAAAGCCCTTGTAAAATGAAATCGGAATGCATCCTGCCCTGTCAGGTCCTCAGTGTTTGTTCCTTTCATGCAGTGAAAATAACTTGAAATGACTCAAATAAGTGAAAATGACTCACTGAAAGAAGAAAACCGCGGACTGAACTACACATGGTTTATGAATATGCTTAGTGTTTAGCACAATCATTTTTTTCAAGTCCAAAACATTTAGTTTACCAGTGTTGTTATTTGTTATGTTAATGAAAACTATTACATTTGTTAATTGAAATGAAGCTGAAATAAAATAAAATATAAATATTAGAGTGAAAAAATAAATAAATGAAAATTAAAAATGTTGCGCTGGAAAGTAACTGAAATAAAATACGTTCATGTACTAAAATTACAAAAAATTGAAAACTGAAATAAAAAAATTAATGAAAGTTATCTATATCTATATCTATATATATATATGGTTACACTTTATTTCGATAGTCCACTTTAGACATTCTAATAACTATAAGTAACTTTGTAACTACATGTCAACTAATTCTCATTAATTTGCAACTACATGTCTACTAACTCTCAGAGTAGACTGTTAGGGTAGGTTTAGGGTTAGTAGAATAAGTTGACAAAGAAAGTGTTAGAAGATATACTTATACACACATAAAAGAAAATAAACAAGTACGTTCATTTCAATGTCAGTCACTTCAATTGGTCCTTTTCCAGTATAATTCATTGCAGTCTTTATCCTGTGAATTTCAACGTTTTGCAAGAGAAACTAAACAAGCTTCTATTATTAGAAGCGAAAAGTTGTGTTTTTTATAATCAACATTAAACATACATTAAAACCTTATCAAATGCACATTACCTCCTTATTATGCATAAACACATCATGAATCGTATTGATTTGATCCAGTGGTTCATGTTGGGCTGATTCCATGAGCTGTAAAAGAAAGATCTGTGTGTGGTCACCATCACTATTTCACACGCAAATAATCAAAGTGTTTAATCTGACCCGTTTCAGAACTGTTGGTGAATGCATTTATTTAAGACAAGCCAAAAGATAAAAGCAGACTGAATAAAATTGGCTTCTTTCCTGCAACTCTATTGTAAAAGACCAAAGTAAGCCGGCCCTAATCAGCTAGACTCTGGTGCTAGTGGAGGCTTAGATGCACTCGACTGGTTCAGTGAATATCCGCAGGTACTCTTTTAAATTAGCATTCGGTTTATATAAGATGGGAACAGAGGGTCAATGTGAAGTCAAATGCATCTATATTAACTGTCGAATAGGTAGTCGTTGGTGTATAAGACAGGTCTTTGGGTTTAGACATACGTGGATAATCATTGGTAATTTTCACGCCCACGTGAACTCTTGCTGCTAAAGACGTCATATACTTAGTGTATATGTGAGTTCCAACAGTCTTCAAAGACAAATGAGTGCAGCATATGTGAAAATGAGCCATGCTGCAATGACAAATGTTAATGTAGCAAATTAACAGTTCCAATCATTCCATCATTTTAGCATTAGGTCATTGTAATATCATTCTTAAACAGTGCCCAGATGTTCAGAGTTGGCCTTCAGAATCCCATGAGGAGATATAGCAAGCATGTCTGCTATTTGGCCCGTGGTGTAGTGGTGCTCTCTAATGGAAAGTTGTTTGTACAGATTTATATTCTATAATTTAGAGATCAGCAAATAAACCCATTAAAAATTTTCCACAAATATTTTTCAATCATATATATTAGAAATTAATATTTTATTCAGCAAGGCATTAAATTGATTAAAAGTGAATGCAGTTGTTTTGAACTTTTTATTCAGCAAAAAAAAAAAAAAAAAAACTGCACAACTGTTTTAAAAATTTAAAAATAATAAGAAATGTTTCTTGAGCAGAAAATCATCATATTAGAATGATTTCTGAAGCATCATGTGACACTGAAGACTGGAATAACAGCTCCTAAAAATTTAATTTTGCAATCACAGCAATAAAATACATTTTAAAATATATTCAAATCGAAAACATTTACTTAAAAAATGTTATAATATTTCACTAAATTCCTGTTTTAACTGTATTTTGGTCAAATAAGTGCAGCCTTGGTGAGACACTTTTTAAAAAAAATTATTTAATAATATATTTTTTATCTGTTTTCAGTGTATTTTTGTCATTAGTTTTGAGCCTGACTCAGCATTTTTTATTTTTCAACTCTATCAAACATATTCAGAGTGCTTTTTTTTTTTTAAATTTGCATGTATACAAATGAACAATATGTGAACAATATGTCATTTCAGGTCACCAGACATGTAGCAATTGTACCTGGTTTAAAAAAAACTCAACTTAGAAACAGAAAAATGTAGGAAATGTAATCAGTCATAGAGCGTAATTAGACCAGTGCAGTGAGGTCAGGGTAATTTGGATAAAATAAGCTGACAGTGATACGACCCAGACTACTGTGAGTATCATTTTCAACACATTTCTTCACCCTTCACCCTCCAGAACACTTTACGAACGAGGGTTTGTAAAGCGCAAAAGAGTCTTTACTGATGATGTGTGCTTTGAACTTAGAAAGAGGGCTTTGAAAAGAAGTGAAAATTATTCACACAGGGCAGGCAGACACATTATTTTATGGAAATATGTTTTATTGCTCTTTAGTATGCTCATTTAATGAATGTGTTTGGAACACATATTATCTGCTATAATTTGAAGCTCATTTAGGCAAATAATGGAGAACACCACTTAGGCCCATCTGCATAATGTTCTCAAGAGGACTAATGCAAACACAGTCCAAAATGTACAGACTGATTTAGTTAGCTTACATAAACGTGTGTTATTGTGAGTAAAGCTAAATGACAACTAACCATTAAGGCTGTTTTCCAATTTGTATTAGTCTAAAATACTCATAAAAAAACATTGGTCATGGCAATTTAAACCGTCTGGAAATGACAAATATATGCAACAACATATTTTTGGTGATTTTCACTAAAAACTTATTTATTTTGTGGTAAAAACAATTTTACAAACATGATAGAACAGGGATGAATGTCTTCAGGGCACATGTAGGATCAGTGGTGGGTAGTAACTGATTACATGTAATTTGGATTCCCTTTCAGTCGTCCAAAAATTAAAGGGGTCATATGATGCGATTTCAAATTGTCCTTTCTCTTTTGAGTGTTACAAGCTCTTGGTGCATAAAGAAGATCTGTAAAGTTGCAAAGACTAAAGTCTCAAATCCAAAGAGATATTCTTTATAAAAGTTAAGAGTCAACCACGCCTACCTAAAACGCCTCGTTCTAACACGCCCCCACATGTCTACGTCACGAATGTTCACGCAAAGAAAGAAGGCGTAACTTATTCTCGCTGTATTATTGTTGCTGCCGCCGCCGCCATGTTGTGGAGATGCTGTGTGTTTCGTTATGAAAGCGAAACTACTTTGTTTGGTCTTCCAAAAGAGGACACTACTAGAAATCAGTGGTTAAGTTGTATTTACAACACTGTTCCAGAACAGTTCAACCCAAATGCAGACATGGTTTTATGTTTACACGGCGCGGCGCGATGCAACGCAACACGTAAAAAGACAGTATAAATCATTATAATCCATAATTATGTCCCCACTGGATGCAACAAATGCATCGTTTATAATGGGTTTTAATGTTTATGTCTCGTCGCTCTGGCCTGACAGGACATCACAGTATGGTAGGGGTGTAACATTTTCGTCACACGATTGAGGTATTCGGCCAATCACAACGCACTGGATAGCTGGCCAATCAGAGCACACCTCGCTTTTCAGACCGATGAGCTTTGTAAAAATCGACGCGTTTCAGAAACAATAATGTACAGTATGTGGAAAATAATGTGTTTTTTTAACCTTAGACCGCATAAACACATTTCATTACACCAAATACACAAAATAATGTTCTTTTTAGCAACATCATATGACCCCTTTAACTACTTGTAATTAGAGTAATTTACATTTTAAAATGTTCATAATCAGATTACAGTTACTTTTTATGGATTGCATGATAACATATAATTCACAAAATGGCAGTAAATTATTGATATTTTTTTGATTATGCAAGTTACTAAACACTGGTGATGTATAGTTGTGAAACAATATGTCGTCATCATATCCAGTGACCTTCAGTAATTGTTGATTCTGGAAGTCTGGACAAAAATATTTTAAACCTGGAAGACGTTGTCATTGCTGTTTTCATGTTTATTAATGTTTGTTCATATAATGCAGGGATTCACAAAAGTTTTTTTAACCAAACTCCTTAAAATAAAATATTTACTTGATATATCTCTGCGGAAGTTAATGTTTCAATAATTTAACAACACATTTGCATGTTTACAGTTCTCTGATGTTGGTTACTGGGTGGTTGCCATGGCATTAAGGTGTTATGGGTGGCTGCTAGGGCATTGGTTTATAATGGCAGGATTTTCTGGGTTGTTGCTATGCATGGGTGGTTGCTACAGAGTTGCAAAGGTGTTCTGGGTGGCTGCTAGGGCATTTCTAGGGTGTTCTGGGTGGTTGCCAGGGCATTGGTTTGTAATGCCGGGGCTTTCTGGTTTTGTTGCTATGTGTGGGTGGTTGCAACACAATTGTTCTGAGTGGCATTTTGAGTGGTTGCAGGGCTGTACAGTGCGACATATATGTCGCACGTGCTACGAAAATACTGGTCTGTGCGATGAATAAATTTACCACTGTAGCACGCCTGCGATACAGTTTGCAATATCTCCCTTTGGAGTGGACTTTGAGATTTGTAACTTTCTAGATCTTTTTTATGCCCAAACACACACTACACACTGACTAAAATAAAAAAAAGTGAAAAAGCATAATAGGACCCCTTTAACATGTTTCCTAAATATCTGCAAATATATTATGGCATTTTTATACTTTTATACAGTCAAAAAAATTACATACAGGGCCTTTAAATTAATTACAGTAACATCATAATGTCAATGTTTCTATGGTAGTTTTACACTTCTTTAGAATTTAGAAAAGAAGCCTTGTCTGAACACTTAAAATAATTTTAAAAGATTGAAGTTGGAAGGTTTTACAAGGTATGAAGTCAGTCAGAAAACTAGTCAGAAAGACTATGAGATTGGTAGATGATAAATAGAGGCATTGCTAGGGTGCTCTGGACAGACAGACAGACAGACAGACAGACAGACAGACAGACAGACAGACAGACAGACAGACAGACAGACAGACAGACAGACAGACAGACAGACAGACAGACAGATGATAGATAGATAGATAGATTCTAATACTTACACACGTTGTGTGTGTTCACTATAATGGATGACTGCAGTTACAGTATGGTTGTGCATATGATGTTTAATGTTGCGCTTTACCCTAAAGTTAAGTTATTCTGAGAATGGATGAGAAGTAAGAACAAAGAGCTGAGTGAAAAAAAGGGCAGAAAAGAGGTGACCTGGGAAAGAAATGGCTATGTGTGAAATGACTCAGTACGTCAGCTCCTGGCGGGAGTACAAACCGAAGCGGGGATTAAGCGAGTCTCTGTACACTACGCTCATGCATATTCCATTCTGTTTCTTCATAAGTCATGGTCCATCACCTCCACACGTCTCCTCTTGTGTGTCGAGGCAGAGCCGGAGTGTGGAAACGGCGAATTTCACCTGGGTGATCCACTGCTGTTATTTTTACACCCATGAGGTAGTGTAAATCAACGGGCATCCATCTGCAGGGACATGACATCCAACCTGAGTCCACAGGACATTCACACTCCATCTGTCCATCGCTTGATGCATTAATGCTCAGTAAGACAGTTAACACCGAATGAGTCAGTAGTCATTTTAGTAAGTAGTAGTTTAGCGAATGTCTTTTATCCAAAGTGACTTGCACTACACTTATTAAAAGTAACAATGGTTGTTCATGAGATCAAACAAGTCACCTTCTGATGTTGTTCCAAATCATTTTAAATTTATTTTTAATTAGTTTTATATATATATATACAGTGGGTACGGAAAGTATTCAGACCCCCTTAAATTTTTCACTCTTTGTTATATTGCAGCCATTTGCTAAAATCATTTAAGTTAATTTTTTTTCCTCATTAATGTACACACAGCACCCCATATTGACAGAAAAACACAGAATTGTTGACAATATTTATTAAAAAAGAAAAACTGAAAAATGCTCAGTATTTAGTAGAAGCACCCTCTTGATCTAATACAGCCATGAGTCTTTTTAGGAAAGATGCAACAAGTTTTTCACACCTGGAATTGGGGATCCTCTGCCATTCCTCCTTGCAAATCCTCTCCAGTTCTGTCAGGTTGGACGGTAAACGTTGGTGGACAGCCATTTTTAGGTCTCTCCAGAGATGCTCAATTGGGTTTAAGTCAGGGCTCTGGCTGGGCCATTCAAGAACAGTCACAGAGTTGTTGTGAAGCCACTCCTTCGTTATTTTAGCTGTGTGCTTAGGGTCATTGTCTTGTTGGAAGGTAAACCTTAGTTCCAGTCTGAGGTCCTGAGCACTCTGGAGAAGGTTTTCGCCCAGGATATCCCTGTACTTGGCCGCATTCATCTTTCCCTCGATTGCAACCAGTCGTCCTGTCCCTGCAGCTGAAAAACACCCCCACAGCATGATGCTGCCACCACCATGCTTCACTGTTGGGACTGTATTGGACAGGTGCCTGGTTTTCTCCACACATACCGCTTAGAATTAAGGCCAAAAAGTTCTATCTTGGTCTCATCAGACCAGAGAATCTTATTTCTCACCATCTCGGAGTCCTTCAGGTGTTTTTTAGCAAACTCCATGCGGGCTTTCATGTGTCTTGAACTGAGGAGAGGCTTCCGTCGGGCCACTCTGCCATAAAGCCCCGACTGGTGGAGGGCTGCAGTGATGGTTGACTTTCTACAACTTTCTCCCATCTCCCGACTGCATCTCTGGAGCTCAGCCACAGTGATCTTTGGGTTCTTCTTTACCTCTCTCACCAAGGCTCTTCTCCCCCGATAGCTCAGTTTGGCCGGACGGCCAGCTCTAGGAAGGGTTCTGGCCGTCCCAAACGTCTTCCATTTAAGGATTATGGAGGCCACCGTGCTCTTAGGAACCTTAAGTGCAGCAGAAATTTTTCTGTAACCTTGGCCAGATCTGTGCCTTGCCACAATTCTGTCTCTGAGCTCTTCAGGCAATTCCTTTGACCTCATGATTCTCATTTGCTCTGACATGCACTGTGAGCTGTAAGGTCTTATATAGACAGGTGTGTGGCTTTCCTAATCAAGTCCAATCAGTATAATCAAACACAGCTGGACTCAAATGAAGGTGTAGAACCATCTCAAGGATGATCAGAACAAATGGACAGCACCTGAGTTAAATATATGAGTGTCACAGCAAAGGGTCTGAATACTTAAGACCATGTGATATTTCAGTTTTTCTTTTTTAATAAATCTGCAAAAATGTCAACAATTCTGTGTTTTTCTGTCAATATGGGGTGCTATGTGTACATTAATGAGGAAAAAAAATTAACTTAAATGATTTTAGCAAATGGCTGCAATATAACAAAAAGTGAAAAATTTAAGGGGGTCTGAATACTTTCCGTACCCACTGTAACCTCTAAATATGGTGGTTTTTTTCTGGCGGTATTTTGTGATTTATGGAGCGATTAAAAGAGAGATCCCCTCAGTAAAAGCCTTTAACTCTAATATGTAAAAAAAAAATTGGACCAGGCTTTATGCAATGTTCAGTTTATTATTCTGGAAATATATGCAAATGAGTGCATATTTAATTAGATAATGCAACGTTTGCATATGTGAACATAATGTTACAGAAAACTTAAAGGCTTCATTTGGCCAAAAAATTTAAATTGTCATCATTTCCTTACATCAAGTTGTTCCAAACCTGTATGAGTGTTTGAGCACAGAAAAATATATTTTGAAGAGTGTAGGTAACCAAACAGTTGATGGTAGCCATTGTATTTTTGCATACTGTGGCTACTGTAAACCATAAACTGTTTGGTTACCAACATTCTTCAAAATATTGTTCTGATCATCCTTGAGATGGTTCTACACCTTCATTTGAGTCCAGCTGTGTTTGATTATACTGATTGGACTTGATTAGGAAAGCCACACACCTGTCTATATAAGACCTTACAGCTCACAGTGCATGTCAGAGCAAATGAGAATCATGAGGTCAAAGGAATTGCCTGAAGAGCTCAGAGACAGAATTGTGGCAAGGCACAGATCTGGCCAAGGTTACAAAAAACTTTCTGCTGCACTTAAGGTTCCTAAGAGCACGGTGGCCTCCATAATCCTTAAATGGAAGACGTTTGGGATGACCAGAACCCTTCCTAGAGCTGGCCGTCTGGCCAAACTGAGCTATCGGGGGAGAAGAGCCTTGGTGAGAGAGGTAAAGAAGAACCCAAAGATCACTGTGGCTGAGCTCCAGAGATGCAGTCGGGAGATGGGAGAAAGTTGTAGAAAGTCAACCATCACTGCAGCCCTCCACCAGTCGGGGCTTTATGGCAGAGTGGCCCGACGGAAGCCTCTCCTCAGTTCAAGACACATGAAAGCCCGCATGGAGTTTGCTAAAAAAACACCTGAAGGACTCCAAGATGGTGAGAAATAAGATTCTCTGGTCTGATGAGACCAAGATAGAACTTTTTGGCCTTAATTCTAAGCGGTATGTGTGGAGAAAACCAGGCACCTGTCCAATACAGTCCCAACAGTGAAGCATGGTGGTGGCAGCATCATGCTGTGGGGGTGTTTTTCAGCTGCAGGGACAGGACGACTGGTTGCAATCGAGGGAAAGATGAATGCGGCCAAGTACAGGGATATCCTGGACGAAAACCTTCTCCAGAGTGCTCAGGACCTCAGACTGGAACTAAGGTTTACCTTCCAACAAGACAATGACCCTAAGCACACAGCTAAAATAACGAAGGAGTGGCTTCACAACAACTCTGTGACTGTTCTTGAATGGCTCAGCCAGAGCCCTGACTTAAACCCAGTTGAGCATCTCTGGAGAGACCTAAAAATGGCTGTCCACCAACGTTTACCATCCAACCTGATAGAACTGGAGAGGATCTGCAAGGAGGAATGGCAGAGGATCGCCAAATCCAGGTGTGAAAAACTTGTTGGATCTTTCCCAAAAAGACTCATGGCTGTATTAGATCAAAAGGGTGCTTCTACTAAATACTGAGCATTTTTCAGTTTTTCTTTTTTAATAAATCTGCAAAGATGTCAACAATTCTGTGTTTTTCTGTCAATATGGGGTGCTGTGTGTACATTAATGAGGAAAAAAAATTAACTTAAATGATTTTAGCAAATGGCTGCAATATAACAAAGAGTGAAAAATTTAAGGGGGTCTGAATACTTTCCGTACCCACTGTATATGTATATTTTTTAAATGTGTATGGTCCTTTTTCCCATATGACGAATCAAAGTAACCAAAGCTCCAAAATGACAAGAAAATCACCATGAAAGTATCATTAAAATAGTCCAGATGAATTATTATAGTTTTGTGTGAGGAACATACTGAAAATTAAGTCGTTTTTAACTGCAACAGAGCTCTTGAATCTCCTTTGTGACCCATAGAGATGCACTACCATTCCTTAAAAAAAACAAAAACATTTGTAACATATGTATGTACATGACATATGTAAACTTTTTTCAGAATATCTCCTTTTGTGTTCCGTGAAGAAAACAACAGCATATGTGTTTGGAACATTATGAGTGGGTAAATACTGACAGATATTTCTTTGTTGGGGTGAACTGTCCCTTTAAGAATCGTTGAACAATGTTGTGCAGTGGTAGTTGTTTTACAACACTCAAGAACATCATGTTAACACAAAGATATTAAACTTTGTAATAAGTGATTTACACATTTACATAAATGTATTGCCATCCAGAAGCAGAAGTGAATTGCACAGTGGCAACAGTGAACAACACTACAAACAGGCGTTCCTAGGGTTGAAGACACATTTAGTTGAGGACTAGCTTAGTTGTTCCTATGCTTTCATCATTCATGTATAATGTTCTCCCAGGGAGATGATGTTTGCTGTTTGGTCACTCAGTGTACCCTCAGACCAGAAGTTGCCAAAACACATTGTGGTTTACCATGTCATTCTGTGGTGTACGGTTCTCTGTCTCTGTTTGCTTCATGTCTGTAGTATGCAAGGTTTCAAATAAGAAAAAACAGCAACTGTCAGCCTCTAGCAACCGAAACGTCTGATGCAACCAAAAGAGGCAATACTTTAGAGTGACCAGTGACATCAGTATTCTCTACAGTCTATTAGAAATCGTACGTCAGATTTCATAAACAAATTAATAATAAGTTATTTAAATAAATAATGTCCAATAAATAAATAAATATCATTTATCATTTAGATATATATATAATTTAGAGATGTTAAGATCTGTATTGGAGGACTGCTGAATAATTAGTTTTTTTATAAAATGATTTAGTAATTCAACTCATTAATTGTATTGAATATAATGATCTCATACGTAGAAAAATATGCATTTCCTTGCTGCGTATAAATATGCCAAAAACAAGCTTTTTAGAATGTCCTCAGTTGGAAAAATTCATTCATTCATTCATTCATTTTTATTTACTTTTTTAAATTTAAGATTAAAAGAGTTCTTTGTCGGTTAGTTTGTATAAACAACTTTTATAGCTATTTAAAAATAATTTAAAATAAAAAAGTCAAATAATTAAAAAAACAAAAAAACTATAGTACTCTACTGTGTGCCCTAATTTAGATCGTTAAGTGTGTGTGTGTGTGTGTGTGCGTGCGTGTGCATGCGTATGTATGTGTGTGTGTGTGTGTGTGTGTGTGTGTGTG
>NW_015627535.1:119578-132117 GCF_001515625.1 Sinocyclocheilus rhinocerous
AATCTTATAAGAGCTGTAATGAATGACTAGAGTGCATAATGTTCTGACAGACATTATACTCATAAAATCAGAAATGATCAATCAGTTGACCACAACAGCCACAAGGAACCATGATCAATGACCGAGATCATATTTCCTTCTTTCTGCCATTTTTATGCCCAATACATAACTGTACGTCACACACAATATTGGAAATACGGCTTGGAAATCCGCCCAGTGAATTTAATGAACTATTAAATGACAGTGATGATTTTGACCGTGGACATTTGTAAGAACTGGCTTCCTGTAAACACACAGATGTATTTGTGGGTGGCCGTGTGTGATAGAGGGTCAGCGTTAGTGCGCTTGCGTGTAGGTTGGTGTGTCTTGTGGTAAGACCTCAGTTTCCTGTGTTGACTGAGGGCTTTATTGCAGAGCTATTGTACCCAAACATTTTCTTTGGCCCCCGATTTCAGATCCACCACAAACAGGCTCTCATTGCCAACCTTTGTGTTTCCTCAGCTGGGGGATAACCTCTATTAACTCTCGTCTATTATAAAGAATCCTTCGCTCTCCCTCTCTGTAATTTTCCCTTGATCATTCAGTAAAATGCACATTTCTGTCTTCATATTTCTCACAAAATGGCTTTCTCTCTGCTGTAAAAATACAATGTCTATGTGTGCTACTCTTGCGTGTCTGAGACCGATTTGGTCGAAGGCTTGATTCTTACAGGGAACTTTATGATTATTATGCCTGAGTAATGCGGTTCAGGGATCTAGACTAAAAATAAAAACGACTAGCAGGCCACTGGCTCATAAATTGAAAGCATTTAGGAGCCAAATGACTTTTTGAGATGCCAAATTACAGAATCACTCAGTGTAGATGGTTATGTCCTTCGTTTGGACATGCTGCGGAATTTCTTACGATTTAATGACTTTAGTTGTCAGCTCAGTAACTGCTTGAACAATGAGTGAACGAGTGATTAGGGATTTAAAAGTATTGAATTCAAGATACATTTGTGAGTCAGTTTGACTGATTTGTCCCATAAGATTAATTTGTTTGTGAATTGGATGTTACAGGTCAAACTCTGCTTGTTGTTACGTGCAACAAGGACACAGAAGGATGATATAGAAATCACTTTCAGATCTATTTTTTCCAGTTGATGAATGATAAATGCATTGACAGCCAGTCAGAATACAGTCGACCTTAAAGAGTTTGAGCGGCAGAAGACAAAAATGCAGAGTGTGCTTATACAGTATAATAAACAGAATGTTGTCATCTGTTATCGCTGTAGATATTTTTTTATTAATCATTCTTGATGTGAACAGGCCTTAATTCTTCTTCTAGATAGTTGCAGCACAGCGAAGGTGCTGGTGACTCTATGAGTCTGTGTACTACGTTATATGAGAACTGGCCACCAGTTGGTGTTGTAGTGGTGGAATTTACATTACAGGAAGCATATATAATCATTGCATGACTGAATGAGTGTGACTAAAGGGGTGTTTACATGACACTTACATGACATTTCAACTTTAGTCATTTTAAAATTTTATTTCAGTTTCTTAAAATATAATAATAACGTTTTACATTAAGTTACCCTTTGTAAAGGGTTTATAAAGGTTTTCATAAATAACTCATTCACAAATGCATTATAAACCATTGATAAGCAGTTATAAATGCATGAATAAATACCTGCCAAATAGTGAGCCATTTTTAACTCACATGATATAAATGCTTAATTAATACATTTATTCATACTTATTTCACTCAAAACTAGATTCCTGATTTATTTCATGATGCAGCAGAAAAAGACTATTACAGCGAGACTGAAGGGTGTTATATTTATGGCTTTTTCAGTTATATCTCATGATTCATGTACATTTTCTTACTATGTTGCTTACCAGAAGCTACTCTGTATCTTACCCATGATATTCTCCAAAAGTTCATGATGCCTATCCACAGCTATGATTAAAAAGTGATCTTTTGTTTATCGAGATGAAATTTATAACTTGCATTTGTAAATGACTTTGTCATTTATGAACACCTTTATAAACCTTTACAAAGGGAACCTTAATGTAAGTGTTAACCTAAATTTGTATAAACCTAACTAACATAATTTAGCTGATTTGCAAGGAATTCGTTTCCTCTAAAGATCACTTCATCTTTTGACTAAATAAAGTAAATCACTTCATAGACTTAAGACAATTACATTTTGGGTTGTGGTCTATAATGACTAATTGACTTATATAGCATGGCACTACAACTAAACCATATGCAAAATCATATGATTAAAGACCTAATATTACATTGTAAAAAAAAAAGAAAAAAGTATCTCTGTCATTATACTGAAGAGACCTTTTTGAAAGATATTGTTTGTTTGTTTTGTTTTGTAATTTTGAGGTGTTCAGTTTTATTTTGGTTTTAGAAAATAAACGTGATTGCTCTCCTCACAAATCAACTCTTTCTTGTTTTTGTTTCATGCCCTCTGTGCCGTGCCCTGGACTTTTATGTTACTTCCTGTCTCCCATGGTGTTTGTAGTCAGTTTGTAGTCCGTTTGTTCATTGGTTCCACTTGATTAGTCTCCTCAGGTGTGTCTTATCTTGTTAAGGCGGTAAGGTATCTGTACTTTTACTCTAGTATGGTTTTTAGGTACTCTTTACACATCTGCTGCTTGCTTATTTATTGTAGTAATAAATACAGACTTATGAGGCTTTACTTTTGAGTAAGGGTTGATCTGTATAAACCACATGAACGATTCAGAGTCTGAAAGCTGGGGAAAGTCTGGCTTTATATCAAAGTTTATAGAAAAGGTCAAGGTCGCAAGCACTTAACCTCTCTCATAGTGGGGAAGTGCACATCTGTACTGCAGCTTTCCAGCTGCACACGTCTCCCAATCCTTCCTTCTTGCCTTTCTCCACGTTTGGAAATTTACAGGTGTTAGGTTAGCTGCTTTATGTTGTTATGATATTGTTGAAAGGGAGTTTTGAATTTCCCATGACTTCTTCAAAGAGTATCACCATGAAAGCGCTTTATGACGCTTGACAGTATGTCCTCTTAATATTGTTTTAACAGAAGTTATGAGAACAAAATGGGGGGGGGGTGTTTGTATAAAACTCAGATTTACAAAGCAACTAAATTTTTAAATTTAAGCAAACTACTTGTAACACATAGTGGTTTTAGCTTAAACGCTCTCATATTTTCTTGAGCATGAGCTTTAACTCTGAGCAAGGTTCAATGTGTCTAACTTTTGAACTGTATGAGGAGAATACATTTACATTTGGCTATAGGGATATGAAACGGGGCATGGGAGTGTGGAATCAGAATGAGATGTTGTTGCCTGGGGGGAACTTTTAAGTTGTAGAAGTGGCAAAGATTTTAAAAGCTCCCATTGTGAGTCATGTGGAGAAATATGAGGGTGAGAAGATGGATGAAACAAGGCGTTCTGTGAAAAGCATGACATTTTGAACAAAACATGAACTCAAGCTTGTCTAAATCAAGCTGTTTTGGATATAGATTTATAAGGACAGATTTTAATTGAATAGAAAGTAACTAAAAAGATTTTTAAAAAAGAAACTTTTTTTTTAGAAAGAAAGAAGACAACAACAATAATCTTATAAGTTATATTGTCTAATAATTTAATTTAATTTTAGTTATTTTATTTTAGTTATTTTATTTTAACTATGATAACCCTAGTGAAAGTATAGGTTAAATGTCGACACATGCATATTTGATGTGTATTAATACTGTTTCATATCAACCAGACTACCGGGTAAAGGTTTTTAATAATTACGATTTTGTAATGTTTTTAAAAGTCACACCAAGGCTGCAATTATTTGATCAAAATCAGTTAAAAAAAAATATATTATTCTGAAATATTATTAAAACTTTAAAAGAATTATTTTCTGCTGTAATGTAATTTTTTGCAATTGTTCTTTAATGCTAGTACTTTTCAACTGGTTTTGCATCGAGACTCAAATATTACACTAAATATTAGTGGCAAATTATAAAATAGTTTCCTATAATAATTTCTTATTAATTAAATTAAATTAAATATAAAAGATTGTTTTATGCTCTCGGCAGCCAATAATTCACAGCACAAAACACACTGTGATCAATAAAAACATGGTTTATCAAGTAACATGTTTAATGTAGTCTAGGTCATATTTTATTTTTTATTATGCAGTTTTCTTTACGATGACAACATTTCCTGTGAACTGTCCATGTTGACATCTGTCTTATTTAGTCTTTTGTCTTTAGTGACAGTTGAATTTATTTAAAATTTGGAGTTGAATACTTGGACACACGGCCTTTGACCTTAACAATTAAATATATGGAAAGCATAGGCCTATACTCCTCTATTTTAGAAGCTGAAAGTCCTAATTGTCATCCTGATTATGCACAATTAGTTGATTTTTTTTCATTTTGCTTCAGCATGATTTTCAGAATATTATTATCAGGCTTTTGTGTTATGACCCACCATTTGAAAACCACTGCTTTATGTATCTCATGCCATTAAAGTGCCCCTATTATGCCATTTTTAAGGTTCCTACTATTGTTTTGGGAGTCTCCTACAATAGGATTACATGCAAGCAAGGTCAAAAAAATGCCTTCGTTTTCTCAAAATATGCATTTAATATTACCTAATTTTCCAGCGATTCTCAAAGGATTCGTTCAAAGCAGTTCTAAGATTCAGTCTCTCTAAAACTCTCCTTTCCATGAGCCTACTCTCCTCTGATTGGTCAGATGGCCCAGTCTGTTGTGATTGGTCTACCGCGTACAGCGCGTGTCTGAAACGATACGCCCATTGCCATAGTTCCATATTTTGAACGCTTGATAGAAAATATAAACATCTATTATTTATCATACTTGTGATTCAGTGGAGCCAGCTGGTCCAAATAAACAGGGTACTGAGCCATCTTTCAAGAGCAAGCATTTAGTGAATCCTGTTGAACTCCCCAAGATTTTTTTAAAATTCCCCGAGATTAGAGAAGCAGTCGTCAGTGAAATGACGTGTTTGTGGGCGGGGTCAAGTTGTTCGCTGCCGGCCAATGTAGAACATTGGCGGGAATTATGCAAATGACGTGTAGCCTTCACAGAAGTGGGATTCGAATTCCTAACGACTCATTTAGGCTGTAGAGAGTCGATTCTTTATTTTGGGAGACAATAACTTTATTTATCGTGCACTTTCGGCTTTACAACTTTGCTGATCATTTACATTCACATACGGTTACATTACACACTGCATGAAAGGCAATATTGGAAATGGCATAATAGGGGCACTTTAAACTAAACTCTATAAATACAAGAATACATTAGAGACGATAGAGATTTTTGGCAGGACAACATTCAAGGCTGTGACGAGTGGGGGCGGGGCCGAGAGCCGTGGGAACGGAGCGAGGCCGGTGGAGTAATTGATAATGAGCGACACCTGCACCACTCACCGGTCTCGAGTCCCACGGAGGAGCTCCGGAGGGATAAAAGGAGGAGTGACGACAGTGAAAGACGAGAGAGGACCAGGCCTGGACTTTATTTTGTGTGCGGCAGTCGTCCGCAAGGGGCTGCCGCTTTACTTTCATTTTGTGTTTGTTTATTTTATTAAAATCTTAAATGTTCGCCGGTTCCCGCCTCCTTCTTCCCGACCTACGAACGTTGTTACATTGGCATTATAAAGAGCAGTTCCCTCCTGAGAATGTTCCCCTATTTTGAACTCTCTTTAAGGAATAGTGTAATTTGCTGGTGTAAACTGAGGTATTTGTCCATGAAGTGACTGATGAATGAAGTGCTTACGGTAAGGTCAGCAGATCCTGGACTCGTTCCCGGTCACACCATCACATCCAACTTTCCTCTTGCAAACATCCTGTTTCCTGTTCTAACACCTCACCGTCTTCCTCTGTTTCTCCCACTCATTCCTTCACTTGTCATTCCTCTTTTTTTCCCCCTCTGACTATCTCTCCTGCTCTCCTCAAGGTCAGTCGAGACGCCAGGGCAATAACGTAGAGGGTGACACGCAGCGCTTTGAAGTGGTGTTTCAGGGACAGAATCACCTGGAGTTGTGAAGTTGTACGTAAGGACTGAGGTATTTGTTCTGGTGCTGCTGTGGTTATGGGTCTCTTGGGTGGCCCCCACAGGCCCTTGAAGATTTTGGAGAGAGGGAGCAAGCAGGACAGGATTAGGTTCAGGACCAGCCAGAAGTGGAACTAATGGGTCCATGTGTGCACAGACACTTCTGAAGACCAGATGCTGAGGGGAGAGGGGGTCTCCTTCTCTCACACCACTGTCCCTCAATAGAGACAGGAAGCGAGAGGGAGAGTAAAAATAGGTTTAATGTTGCACACATGCATGCAAGTGTAATAATACTGTAGTGTTTGATATAATGCAGAGTCACATACTGTATATATAAATTACTGGTTAAAAGTTTGAAATCATTCACCAAGGCTGCATAAATTTAATCAAAAATACAGTAAAACAGTAATATTGTGAAATATTATTACAATTGAAAATAACTGCTTTCTATTTTATTGTAAGATGTCATTTATACCTGTGATGCAAAGCTGAATTTTCAGCATCATTACTCCAGTCTTCAGTGTCACTTCAGAAATCATTATAATATGTTGATTTGCTGCTCAATTATTATTGATACTCAATTATTAATAATGGTGCTTAATATTTTAGTGGAAACCATAATACATTTTCTTCAGGATATGAATAAAGAGTTAAAAAGAACAGCATTTATTTTAAACACAAATCTTTTGTCGTCAAGTCACCTTTATTTCAATAGCACTTTATACATGATTAGAGATTGTGTTAAAGCAGCTAGCAGAGATAAACAGGAAAACATCAGAATCAGTTATAGATTTTGTAACACTATTAATGTCTTTACTGTCACTTTTGATCAGTTTAATGTGTCCTTTTTGAATAGAAGTATTAATTTCTTGTTTTTTTTAATCTTACTTAACCTAAACTTGTGAATGGTAGTGTGTGTGTGTGTATTCATGCATAAAATGTAAATTAATGTTTGCATTAAAGTATATTACATTTATATTGTCAAAAAAAAAGACCTGCACACTAGATGAAAAAAAGCAAAAAACACCAAATGCAAGAAAAAACAACAATAGGGCAAATGTTAAAGGAATAGTTCACCCCAAAATGATTTTTTTTTTTCAAATCATTTGCACATCCACAAGTTGTTCCAAACCTATATGAATGTCTTTATTCTGTTAAACACAAAGAAGATATTTTGAAGAATGTTGGTAACCAAACAGTTGCCAGTAGCCACTGACTTCCACAGTATGGAGAAAAAAAAATACTATGGAAGTCAATGGCTACTGGCAAATGTTTCATTATTGGGTGAACTATCTCTTTAACAAGTCAGTTGACCTTCCTCTGTGCCTTACTAGCTTTTAATTATTGAATAATTGACATGTAAATTACTGAAATGTATATATATTACATGAAATATGTTTTAAAATATACTGCAATATTGATTTAGAACAGATGATGTTTTGTATTTGGTTCTGTGGATGAGTCAGGTCCTGGCTGGGATGGGGATTGGGAGGTGCTGTTTCTTGGCTGAAGGCTTCTTCTTTCACTTGGATTAATCTCTCTCACCTTTTTCCTCCCTCTGAAAACAAGGTCCTGATAATGATTTCTGACTTAATGGACTAGAATTAAAAAAAAGTGATGTATTTTCTAAGTGCAGGCCAACAGATTTAGCATTTGTAATCTAACAGCTGTTGGAGCGTCTAGAATGTGCAGCTTGAATGACTAGAGGGCAGCGTCTTCCTGAGGTGAAGATATTAAGTATTAGAGATTTGAATTTCCATCTTTGATTATATAACAGTGGGCTAAAAACCACGGGTGAAGTTTCCCAGTGAATATCATAAAATGTATATATATATATATGTATAAGGCTTTATAATTGTAATGTAAAGCCTGGCTTTGTAATTCCTTTTACAGGAATGAATGTACCTTGTGCCTCATGTACTTTTTTTGTAAGGCACTTGAGCATAATCCATCTGATTTTTATGTTCTTCAGTGCAGTCATCATTTCCCCATCAAACTTGTCTTAACACTGTTTTAGATCATAGTTCAGGCTTGACATCAAATCCTGAAAGTCTGGGATCTTTTAAGCAGAATTGGGATCAATCAAAAGGTTTCTACTTTCTGGCTTGCAGTGATCAATGCCTGACTTGTAACAATTTACAAGTGCAGTCTTTGGCAAAACATGCCGAAATTTTGGAGGCAAATCTTTTTGAATTTCCATCTTTGATTATATAACAGTGGGCTAAAAACCATGGGTGAAGTTTCCCAGTGAATATCATAAAATATATATATACTGTATATGTATAAGGCTTTATAATTGTAATGTAAAGCCTGGCTTTGTAATTCCTTTTACAGGAATGAATGTACCTTGTGCCTCATGTACTTTTTTTGTAAGGTACTTGAGCATAATCCATCTGATTTTTATGTTCTTCAGTGCAGTCATCATTTCCCCATCAAACTTGTCTTAACACTGTTTTAGATCATAGTTCAGGCTTGACATCAAATCCTGAAAGTCTGGGATCTTTTAAGCAGAATTGGGATCAATCAAAAGGTTTCTACTTTCTGGCTTGCAGTGATCAATGCCTGACTTGTAACAATTTACAAGTGCAGTCTTTGGCAAAACATGCCGAAATTTTGGAGGCAAATCTTTTTTTTTAAGCACTGAGTAGTTGCTAGTAACATAGTTTTACATTGACATTTAAGGCATTTTGCTGGTGATCTTATCCAAAGCAAATTATAAACATCTTTTAGTGTTTTAATGTTGGAGAAAAAAAATACTTGTAAATGAATCCCTGATGATTATAAATAAGGGCTGGACAAATTCTGTCGCAGACGGGGAGAGAAACTCTGACACATTTCAAACAGGTGTCATATGATCATGTTTTCATGCATCCTGGCTCTTACCATGATTTTAGCAAGTAGGACATGTTCCTGGAACAATGTCCTGGACCTGGAACAAAATCTCTATCACCCAATCAAATTTTAGGGATAAAGAAGGAATATGGGGCCATTCACACAGAACGCATCTTTATGTCTAAAAACGCAAAAATCTAGTTCTTAAGACACAGTCTCATTACAGTAGCAATGCTTATGCAACTGACCCCAATATTCAATATTAACAACATTCCAATCAGTTATTTCTCAGTATTTAGGATAGGTTTGAGAATTTTCAGTTGTTCTTTCATCATCCACCATTCAGGAAAACTCTGATTAATAAGCAGAATATATTTCGTAATATGTCATTCATATCTCAAACTCTTTATTTAGGAGGGATGTGACAGTTGTTCAGTGTGTGTGAATCGTATCTTCATGATATTTGTCAAGAAACAAATGGAGATGACAAGAATTTGAGTGCAGCCGAGTCCTTCATGCGAGTGCTCTGCTCACTGTCAGCTAGCAGAGAACATCACTTCCCGTACATGTTTATCAGAGTCTTTCCTCCGTTATGCTGACAGAGAAAAAACTGAGGCAAGGCCAGATGGGAGCTATTACTAGCCCTCTCAGTGTTTCAGTGTACTTTATTGGCATGATGAGTTACGCTACATGCGTATTGCTAATGCAATTGTGGGCTAGCTGAAGACAATGGAAAGCATAAACTCTAAACATAGCACGAAAACAATATTAGTAAACTGAGGTTAAGAGTAGACTACAGTACATTCAGAAACATATTAGATCATTTAGGCACTGTCAGAACTTATTAAAGGAATAGTTTGCCAAAAAAAAAACTCACTCTCAGACCTTCCAAGATTTGGAGAAATGTAGCATTACATCACTTGCTCAGCAATGGATGCTCTGCAGTGAATGGGTGCCGTCAGAATGAGAGTCCAAACATCTGATAAAAACATCACAATAATCCACAAGTTATCCACACCACTACAGTCCATCAATGAATGTGTTGGGAAGTGAAAAGTTGTGTGTTTATGAGAAACAAATCTATTAAGACGTTTTAACCTTAAATTGTCACTTCTGGACAAAATACAAGTCCTCTGACCATATAAATGCTTCCTCCAGTGAGAGGATCATTCACCACTATACAAACATGCTTGACTGACATTTTTCTATATTGAAGAAAACATGAATTTTTAATAACTATTATAACATTTAAATAATTTTAAAAATTCCAAAATATTTATATATAAAATTGTAAACAACATATACAAATTTTAGTCATTAACAACTTTAACAACATTATCTTTTATGATATTTTATGGTGCTTTTTGAGTCTTGAAAATTTGTTGTTTAAAGTCAATTGCATCAATGTTTTGCGAAATTTTATTTTATTTATACATTTATTTTATTTTATTTTTTTTTACAGATTCAGTGTCACTGGCCTTTGAGAGATTTTGTTTTATTTCTAATTTATCTCTCTCTCTCTCTCTCTTTTTTTTTTTTTGTTCTTTTAAATTGAATTAATTGCTTTGTTTCTTAAACCATCCCCAGACAGGTTTGTGTTAATGCTAACAGGTTTGTATGTGCTTCTAAATGCTATAGTTAGGATGAAGGAGGTTGATAATGATAAATATATGAGGAGGTGTTGAATTTCTTTCTGAATTTGTTCTGCAATCTGTAACTGAACTTCTCATGACTGTGTGCGACCGACTCTAAGTCGTCCGGAGGTCTCTGGTGCCGATGTAGTATTCATAGTTTTAGATGTCAGTCCCACTGAGAAAATAGTGTGAGTTTTGATGTGATGGCCAACATCAGGTGAAAAGAAGCATGATGCTATATGACTCACCCTCAGAGTTGACCAAAATGAATTCACCAGCAACAAGCCAGGTTTCGTCTCGAGTTGCACTCCCTCCATCATCCAGAAGCACTGGCAGAGGTGAAGAAAGCTGAGCGAGAAAAGCCGAAAGAATGATATAGGAATGTTGGAGTGAACTCCTTTGGCAGAACTGGGTCTTGTTTGCACAGTAAACCTCACAGTCTTGTGTACCGCCATGAAGGGAAATGCCCACATTGTTGAGTTGGGAGACCCTGGTTACGGTGGAGCGAGGGGCCCCCATCAGGCAAGTTTGGAGAAACAACAGGATGAAGGTCAGCTAATATAGCAGTTAATTCCACTTCCCTGTCCCCATGGCTCCCAGCTGGGGTTTATTTGAAGATCCCAGACGTCAAAGTCACCGAGTACTTTGTTCGACTGGTGAGTGCCGCGGGCCTGTGCCAATACTCGAGAATATTAATGTATTCTGATGAAATGGGGGTCAATAGGGATTGCTTGTGAAGGATGGAAAATTCCATGCTCTCACCGTGCTGTTGTATTTCTGTCCGTGCTTTTTTGGACTTCTCTTTCTCCCTGTATTCCCACTGGGCTGTTAATCCAACCTTGCTTGACAGTGGACATTATTTTTCACAGAAATCGCTCTTGAAATATTCCAATCTGATGTTCTTTAATGTGTGAGGAATCAGTGCATTAATGTTTTATCTTCTAGGGACCTGTGCTGCACTTCAGTAATGCATAGTTTGATTGGTTAGCTTTTGTCAGTGGTTATGTTTTTTGGAGATCTTTTAGAGAAGATCTCTCACTAGTACTATTGTGCTGCTATAGTCATGAATGACAACTTAAAGGTTAAGGCTTGTTGAGGAAAGAGATTGAACTATTTTTGCAAAGTGGATGATAAATCAGATGAAGGATCCCATAGACTTACATTGAAGGATGGACATAAATCATAACTAGAGACTACAATATTGTAGAGTCTTGGGTTGTTTTAAGCATAAACTTAACTAAATTGTGTTAGATTTACTGTATTCTCTAAAAAAAAAATAAGAAAAAAATATTATAATGATATTATAATGTTATAATGTCTTATTACATTTTGCTTCACAAATAAATGTATTTTATTCATATCATTGTTAATATAATTGTTTTGTTATTTTACTGAAAAATTATTTTTGCAGCATAGTAGTGAATTTTTTTCATGGTCATCAACATGCATGTTTTCTTAAATGTAAAAGTCTTCCCTTTTCTGCCTCAGGGTAAAAAATATGGAGTTTTTCTCAAAGTTTATTAGGTTTATTAAAAAAGGATTATTAGAGTACATTTGACAAGAAAACACTATTTCAGTCTTTCTACTTAAAATTTTCACATTCAATTCGGTGTGTTACTTGCCATTTCTTTAGAATTAATTGTGAAAGTTACTATAACAATTTCTAAGTGAAAATTGTGTTATTGAGCATCTTTATTTATATTAATTTTGACTTCATATCTCAATATTTATATATAGTTCAGTCATGAAACTCTAGATGGCGCATTCTGACAGGGTGTTAACGTAACTGATGATATTCAGAAAGTTAAACGACTTGGCACAAGCTGATTGGTTCATGCTGCATATGCAGCCAATGAGCTTACTGCCTTGCATTTATATGGCTGGCGAGCATTCACTTGAGATTCCTGCAGTGCGCTTTCAGAGTTCTCTGAAACCCTCCACCTTCCCCAGCTCCACCTGTATAGATCTGCTACGGGGTTATTTTATATGCTATTTGTGCAGCAGCAGTATGTCTTAAATACTCACGGCAC